>NW_004444365.1:143368-146692 GCF_000243295.1 Trichechus manatus latirostris | reverse complement strand
AGAAATTGGAGGTTCCTTCTGTGATCAGTCTAAACCCCAGCTGTCAGTGCAGACCTTTCTCTCATCCACTTTCACCCGGGGATAGGTCAGAGGGTCCTGGTCCCTTCTGTCTCTAGTTTCTATTCACATGGGGCTAGGTCACCAGGTACCGACCCCTTTTCTGTTTCTTAGGTCTGACAATTCATTGGAATGATTCACAAATGCAAGGGAAAGGATTATCTTTAGTAGAACAGAAGGGATGCAAACACACAGGGCAAGGTCCGGGAGGGGTCTTGACACAGAGGCTGAATGTCCCCAGAGGATATACTAACCTTGCTGGGAGAAGATCTTTACTCTCACCATTCAGGCGGGAGCCTCCTTCTCCCAGGCCTTTATTAAGGCCGTGAAAAATTACATCATGCTTCCTGAGTCTTAGTCAGCATTTGGTGCCCAGCTAGTCCCTCTTGGTCTGGTAGCCTTTGTTCATTGGCTTCAGGTGTGATCTAGCTCTCAGGCACAAGGACCAAAGGCCACATTTTTTATGGTAAGTGGGTTCGACACCTCACATCTGTATTAAAAGAACAGAGGAAGAACAGCACAGGATCATCTAAACAGACTCAGAAAAACCATTTAACAAGATATAATACCCATTGAGGATAAAAAAATATTAATAAATTTGGGATGGAAGGGAACTCTTGAACGTGTTAACGGAAATCTATGAGAAAACTAAAGCAAACACGATATTTAATAGTGAAAGACTGAGTTCTTCCCTTAACTTCGGGAACAAGACATGGATGTCCACTCTTGTCTCCTTTCTTCATTCCGCTACAGGAGGTTCTAACTATGGCAAGCATGCAAGGAACAGACAGAAAAGGCATCCATACAAGCCAGGAAGAAGTAAATCTGTTTTTATTGGAGAATGACGTGATCCTGTATATAGAAAATCCTAAGGAATTCACAAAAATACTAAAAATTATATAAACAAATACATCAATGCCGTAGGAATAAAAAGATCAATATACAAACAGAAATCGTTTTTCATATTTAAATAAGGAAACGTCCAAAAATGAAATTCAAGAAACATTTCAGTCACAATGACACTCAAAATATTAAACTATTTAGGAGTAAATTGAACAAAAGAAGTGCAGGTTTCATACACTGAAAATTGCGAAACATTGCTGAGAGAAAGTAAAGAAGCTCTAAAGTAATGGAGAGATGTTCCAGGTTCATGGATTGGAGGAGTCATTATTTTAAGACTCCAATTCTCCCCAAACCTGATTTAGAACACAATGCAATCCCTGTCCGATTTTCAGCAGACCATTTCTAAGTGTTAACAAGTATGTGAAACTCTAAGTATGGCCAAGGTAGTTATGAAAATGAAGAACAAAGCTAGAGGTCTTTCCTTTCCCAATTTCAAAGCTCACTTGAAAGCTACACTCATCATGACAGTGTGGTTGTGGCACAACCATAGGCATATAGATCACCAGAACAGAAGTAAGGGTCCAGAAGGACATCCTAGTATTTCTGTACAAGTGATCTTTGACAAACACGCCAAAGAAATTATTCCGGGAAAGGACAGTCTGTTCAAAACGCAGTGCAGGGACGATAGCTGCTTTCCAACATTGCCTCTTTCCAAAAATGCCAAAAGGTGAATTTAGACCCACACTTCACATCTTGATATAGCAACACACTTCAATGGAAGAGCTGTCACAATCAAACTTTTACAAGAAAACCTACAAGAACCTCTTCAAGACTCTGGGTTAAGCAACAGTTCCTAGTTACAACACTTAAAGCCTAGTCCATAAAATAAAGAGTTGATTAAGTGGAACTCATCAAAACTCCAAACTTTGGCACTTCAACAGGCACAATTAAACGACTTAAATGACAAGCAGTAGGCTTGGGGAAAGATTTATAAAGCACATGGGCTTAGCCTTCAGGCAAGAAGTGTGGTATTAATATACTGACCAAGTTTTGCTCCCTGGTGACCTAGTTTGTATGATCCTAGATTATTTGAACCTAGAAATCTTCATTCATAAATTGCTAATATTATTACCTGCATAAAATAATTCCTGTCATAGGATCATTATAAGTCTTTATTTTAAATAAGAGAATGAATTCGTAAAGTTCAAACAGAAAGAATCTAATTTTCGTTTTAATGCCATTTTGTATCAATATAAGTCATGGTCAATTTCAAAATATGTTAGACAGCTTTGCCACCATATTGAGTCTATGAACAATGCTATAGAAAAGCACTGGTGGCAAAAATATGTAAATATTCAATAAGTATTTAAAAATTGGTACATAAGTTTTCCTTCACAAAAGATTGCCTGTTTTTTTTTCTCTTTTCCAGAGAATAGATGGAGTTTTCCAGGTGAGATTCTTGTCTTCCTCCACAAGCAAAACACAACATGAGAGCAATTATTTCCAGCTCAAATTTGCCAAAATCTGTAAAACATTTTTAAAAATGTCTACATTTTGCACATAGAAGACAGTGTAATGTTCACTTCCTGAGTGAGAACATCATTTTCAAAAACTAAATGTTTGGAAATGCTTAAATAATTTTTCAAAGATTGTAGAATTACTTACAAAATTACTAGCAATCTGAATCTTCTGTGAAACCCAAAACTCCGTGGTTGGCAGAGGAGGGAGACATTGCAGAGGAGGCTGAAAAGGAACAAGAAGAGATGCAGGAGACACAGAAGAAAATGTTATACATAAGGCAGACAAGGTATTTTGAAGCACGAATAGGTGCACACTATAAATCCAAAAGAAACATCAAGCCAGTGAGTAAGTAAGCCTCCTCTTGTGATTTGCTGAACATGTTCAGTGTGCTCATAGGAGAGTAGTTGGACAGCGCTACACAGTATTTGCAGACACTTGATTCACTCTATGCATTTTTTTCCTCTACTGTAAATGCCTTTCCCTACTCTTAATACACACGCAAATGTATGCCCTAAATTCCCTCTTTGATTGCAAATTAAGTCAAAAGAAACGGAATTGTAATATTTATAAATCACTTCAGTAACTTGGATTTAAGGATCACTAACACCCAGTAGGGTCACTGTGAATTGGAATTGACTCAGTGACAACGGATTAGTTTTTTATTTGTTGTTTTGTTTTCTAACTACCTAGTAATATGAGAATTATGGACTAATGAAGATGGGATTTCCAATAATAAAGAGACTCAAAGACAGCCCCAGCTGTCTGGAACAAGAGGGAAGTCACCATGGCATTGGGATTAGTAGTGTCTATTATGCACTTCTAAGAGACATGCGTTTAACACATTGATCTGCCCACTTCACAATAGTCAGGACTTCATCATGTTATTGAACCCTCTGATCCTCA
>NW_004444365.1:132935-142336 GCF_000243295.1 Trichechus manatus latirostris | reverse complement strand
AGGATCATCTAAACAGACTCAGAAAAACCATTTAACAAGATATAATACCCATTGAGGATAAAATATATTAATAAATTTGGGATGGAAGGGAACTCTTGAACGTGATAACGGAAGTCTATGAGAAAACTAAAGCAAACACAATATTTAATGGTGAAAGACTGAATTCTTCCCTTAAATTCGGGAACAAGACATGGGGGTCCACTCTTGTCTCCTTTCTTCATTCCACTACAGGAGGTTCTAACTATGGCAAGCATGCAAGGAACAGACAGAAAAGGCATCCAGACAAGAAAGGAAGAAGTAAATCTGTTTTTATTAGATAACGACGTGATCCTGTATATAGAAAATCCTAAAGAATTCACAAAAATTACCAAAACTTATATAAACAAATTCATCAATGCTGTAGGAAAAAAAAAAACCAATATACAAACACAAATTGTTTTTCATATTTAAATAAGGAAATGTCTAAAAATGAAACTCAAGAAACATTTCAGTCACAATAACATTAGAAATGTTAAAATATTTAGGAGTAAGTTGAACAAAAGAAGTGCAGGTCTCATACACTGAAGATTGCAAAACATTACTGAAAGACAGTAAACAAGTTCTAAATAAATGGAGAGACATTCCACATTCATGGATTGAATAACTCACTATTAAGACTCCAGTGTTCCCCAAACCTGACTCATAGTACAAACAAATCCCTGTCCAAATTTCAGCAGAACTTTTCTAAGTGTTTGTAAGTATGCACAACTCATAGTATGGCCAAAGTAATTATGAAAACTAAGAACAAAACTAGAGGAATTTCCCTTCCCAATTTCAAAGCTCACTATAAAGCTACACTCATCATGACAGTGTGGTTTGGGCACAACCATAGGCATACAGATCCCTGGAACAGAACTAAGGGTCCAGAAGGATATCCTGGTATCTCTGTTCAACTCATCGTTGACAAACATGCCAAAGAAATTATTCTGGGAAAGGACAGTCTGTTCAAAAAACAGTGCAGGGACGATAGCTGCTTGCCAACATTGCCACTTTCCAAAAATGCCAAAAGGTGAATTTAGACCCACACTTCACATCTTAAGATAGCAACACACTTCAATGAAAGAGCTGTCACAATCAAATTTTTACAAGAAAACATAGAAGAACCTCTTCAAGACTCTGGGTTAAGCACAGAGTTCCGAGTTACAACACTTAAAGCCTAGTCCATAAAATAAACAGTTAAGTGGACCTCATCAAAACTCCAAACTTTGGCACTTCAACAAGCACAATTAAAGGACTTGAATGACAAGCAATAGACTTGGGGAAAAAAATTTAAAAAACACATGGCCTTAGCCTTGAGACAAGAAGCTTGGTATTAATATACCGACCAAGTTTTGCTCTCTGGTAACCTATATTATGTGATCCTAGATTATTTGAACCTAGAAATCTTCATTCATAAATTGCTAATATTATTACTTGCATAAAATAATTCCTGTCAGAGGATCATTATAAATGTTTATTTTAAACAAGAGAATGAACTCGTAAAGGTCAAATACAAAGAATATAATTTTCGTTTTACTGCCAATTCGTATCAATATAAGTCACAGTCAATTTCAAAATATGTCAGACACACAGCTGATGCCACCATATTGAGTCTATGAACAATGCTATAGAAAAACACTGGTGGGAAAAATATGTAAATATTCAATAAGAATTTAAAAATTAGTACATATATTTTCCTTCACAGAAGATTACCTGTTTTTTTTTTCTTTTCCAGAGAATAGAGAGAGATTTGAAGGTGAGCTTCTTGTCTTCCTCCACAAACAAAACACAACATGAGAGCAATTATTTCCAGCTCAAATTTGCCAAAATCTGTAAAACATTTTTTAAAATGTCTAACTTTTGCACATAGAGGACAGGGTAATGTTCACTTCCTGAGGAAGAACATCATTTTCAAAACATAAATTTTCTGAAATGTTTAATTTTTCAAAGAATGTAGAATTACTTACAAAATTACTAGCAATCTGAATCTTCTCTGAAACCAAAACTCCGTGGTTGGCAGAGGAGGGAGACATTGCAGAGGACACTGAAAGCAACAAGAAGAGATGCAGGAGACACAGAAAATGTTTTACATAAGGCAGGCAAGGTATTTTGAAGCACGAATAGGTGCACACTATAAACCCAAAAGAAACATCAAGCCAGTGAGTAAGCAAGCCTCCTCTTGTGATTTGCTGATCATGTTCAGTGTGCTCATAGGAGAGTAGTTGGACAGCACTGCACAGTATTTCGAGACAGGTGATTCACTCTATGCATTTTTTTCCTCTACTGTAAATGCCTTTCCCTACTCTTAATACAGACACAATAATGTATGCCCTATATTCCCTCTTTGATTGCAAATTAAGTCAAAAGAAACGGAAACGTAATATTTATGAATCACTTGAGTAACTTGGGTTTAAGGATCACTAACAACTAGTAGGGTGACTATGAATTGGATTTGACTCAAAGGCAATGGATATGTTTTTTATTTTTTGTTTTTTTTTTAAATTACCTAATAATATGACAAGTGTGGAGTAATGAATGTGGGATCTCCAATAATAAAGACACTCAAAGAAGCATGATAATTAGAAAAGACTTTTTTCTTTAGTATACGTTTTAGAATGCAGAATAGAAATGAGATATCAGCACATAGCAAGCAATTGCAGACGGCCAGAAAACACAAAGGGACTCAATTCTTCTATAAGAATCCTTGGCAAGTTCCAGACTTAGAAAAGATAAGGCGATCAAGAAGCTGAGTTTGTTTTGGAGTTGAAAATATTAGGCTGATAGAAAACCAATTGTTTTGTATATATAGATAAAGAAAAGCCCAAAAATGAAATTCAAGAAACATTTCAGTCACAATGCCGTTCAAAATGTTAAACTATTTAGGAGTAAATTGAACAAAAGAAGTGCAGGTCTCATACACTGAAAATTACAAAACGTTGCTGAGAGAAAGTAAGGAAGGTCTAAAGTAAATCCCTGTCCGATTTTCAGCAGACCATTTCTAAGTGTTTATAAGTATGTGAAATTCTTAGTATGGCCAAGGTAGTTATGAAAATGAACAAAGCGAGAGGACTTTCCTTTCCCAGTTTCAAAGCTCACTCTAAAGCTACACTCATCCTGACAGTGTGGTTGTGGCACAACCATAGGCATATAGATCCCTGGAACAGAACTGTGGGTCCAGAAGGATATGCTGCTATTTCTGTTCAACTCATCTTTCACAAACATGCCAAAGAAATAATTCTGGGAAAGGACAGTCTGTTCAGAAAGCAGTGAAGGGACGATTGCTGCTTTCCAACATTGCCTCTTTCCAAAAATGCCAAAAGGTGAATTTAGACCCCCACTTCACATCTTAGTATAACAACACACTTAATGAAAGAGCTGTCACAATCAAACTTTTACAAGGAAACACACAAGAACCTCTTGAAGACTCTGAGTTAAGCACAGAGTTCCGAGTTACAACACTTAAAGCCTAGTCCGTAAAATAAAGAGTTGATTAAGTGGACCTCATCAAAACTCCAAACTCTGGCACTTCAATAGGCACAATTAAAAGACTTAAATGACAAGCAATAGACTTGGGGAAAAAATTTATAAACCACACGCCCATTAGAGGATTGTTCGCCAGAAGATTTTCTTTATGAGATGTGCTAAACAAAGCTTCTCAAGCTGAAGAGAAAAGGTACAAGAGGGAGTAGATGAGAGAAACCACACAGAGAATTAAAAAACACACACAAAAAAGGATGTACTGTCTGTCAATTCTGCAAAATACTAATTTAAATATTTTTTTTTAAAATCAGGTCACATTAAGGAAGAAAAAGGTAAGTTTTTTGTTATTTTTAAATTTTCATTCATGCACAAATGATATCATTAATGCTCTACACAATTTTACCTCTTTTACTTACATTTTCAATTATTTCAATATATATTTACTACCTATTTGTTTGATTTGTTTTTCAGAGAAAAGGAAGGAAGAGAAAGGTAAGGTTTGGTTTGTTTCTTTGCTTCTGTTTTTTTTTAAAAGCTTTATCATTCCCACTTACAGTTGTCGTCGAATTGACTCCTACTCATGGTGACTCCTTGTTTGTCAGGGTTTTCAGTGGCTGATTTTTCAGAAATAGATCACCAGACCTTTCTTCCAACGTGCCTCCAACCTCTCTGTTAGCGGCTGAATGTATTCAACATTTGCAGTATAGAAGCACTCTTTATAGCTTTACCTAGATATAAAAGAAATGTTTAAGGAAAACCTGTCATTGATAATATGAAAGCAGTGATTCTGCTAACTTGGTGGGATGCAGTAAAGGGACTTTGCCCTCAGGGAGTTGATAGTATTAAAACTCTGTTATTTTATTTGGAAGTTCCCTCAATTTCTTTCTTTTTAATGACTATCCTGCTTGTTAACAGAGAAAATACGGGGAGAGTATGGTGAGTTTCTCATCTAGAGCCAATTACAAGGGATGTAATTGAAGAAAACCCAGTTTTAGACAATATGATCACAAGGCTATCAGTAACTTCACATTATGTGGAACAAACAGTGTTCACCTGGGTTCACCAATCAATCTGAAACTTTGTTACTCCATTTGCAATTCACTTCAATTTATTTCTTAATGAATATTTGTTCCATTAATTTTCCCAAAATTTTTTAATTTTTATCGATTTTGTTTTTCAGAGAAAATGATGGAAGAGAACGGTAGGTATCTGTCTTTATATGAATACAAAGAACACAATTATAGGGAAGTCAGCACTTGAGTTTATGAGAGCATGGCTGTGGGTATCTTCGTATTGGGGAGTGAAAAGTGCTTAGACCATGAATAAATGAATTGAAGTTTGTAACATCATTTGTAAATTTGCTTCTATTTATTTTTATTGGATTTGTGTCCTTTTTCTTTCCAGAGGTATATCCAGGAGTGAAAGGTGAGAGTCTTATTTTCATCCACATACAGAGTCTGTAACTGAAGAAACAACAAACCTAGGTAGTGGGAAGGTGTAGTTATCAGTACCTTGGCAGGATATATAAATTATTTTGCCCCTTAGTATTTCATGTCATTGAACTTCTTTTGCTTTACTAACAAATTGCTTCTCTCTTTTCAATGAATTCTTATTTCTTAATCAGATAAAGAAAAGATAGGCAAAGAAGAATTATCCATGTTCATCCATATGCAAAAAATATAATTGAAGGAACACAGGCTTAGCCTTGAGGCAAGAAGCTTGGTGTTATACACTCACCATGTTTTGCTCTCTGGCAACCTAGTTTGTATGATCCTCGATTATTTGAACCTAGAAATCTTCATTCATAAATTACTAACATGATTACCTGCATAAAATAATTCATGTCATAGGATCATTATAAATGTTTATTTTAAATAGGAGAATGCATTCGTCAAGGTCAAATGGAAAGAATCTAATTTTTATTTTAATGTCATTTCGTATCAACAAAATTCACAGTCAATTTCAAAATATCTCAGAGACACAGCTCATTCCACCGTATTGAGTCTGTGAAGAATGCTATAGAAAAGCTGTGGTGGGAAAAATATGTAAATATTCAATAAGTATTTAAAAATTAGTACATAATTTTTCCTTCACAAAATATTGTCTGTTTTTTTCTTTCTCTTTTCCAGACATTAGACAGAGATTTGAAGGTGAGTTTCTTGTCTTCCTCCACAAACAAAACACAACATCAGAGCAATTATTTCCAGCTCAAATTTGCCGAAATCTGTAAAACATTTTTAAAAATGTCTAACTTTTGCCCATAGAGGACAGTGTAATGTTCACTTCTTGGGAAGAACATCATTTTCAAAAACAAAGTGTTCGGAAATGCTTAATTAATTTTTCAAAGAATGTAGAATTACTTAGAAAATTACTAGAAATCTGAATGTTCTGTGAAACCCAAAACTCTGTGGTTGGCAGAGGAGGGAGACATTGCAGAGGAGGCTGAAAAGGAACAAGAAGAGATGCAGGAGACACAGAAGAAAATGTTTTATTTAGGCAGACATGGTATTTTGAAGCACGAATAGGTGCACACTATAAATCCAAAGGAAACATCAAGCCAGTGAGTAAGCAAGCCTCCTCTTGTGATTTGTTGATCATGTTCAGTGTGCTCATAGGAGAGTAGTTGGACAGCGCCACACAGTATTTGGAGACACGTGATTCACTCTACGCAATTTTTTCTCTACTGTAAATGCCTTTCCCTACTCTTAATACATACACAAATGTATGCCCTAAATTCCCTCTTTGATTGCAAATTCAGTCAAAAGAAACGGAAATGTAATATTTATGAATCACTTGAGTACCTTGGATTTAAGGATCACCAACACCTAGTAGGGTCACTATTAATTGGAATCGACTCGATGACACCAATTTTTTTTATATATTTGTTTTGTTTTTTAACTACCTAGTAATGTGAGAATAATCGACTAAGGATGGTGGGATCTCCAATAATAAAGAGACTCAATGAAGCATGATAATTAGAAAAGACTTTTTTTCTTTGATATCAGTTACAGAGTACAGAATAGAAATGAGATATCAGCACATAACAAGCAATTGCAGAGGGTCAGAAATCAGAAAGGGACTCAATTTTCCTGTAAGAATCCTTGGCAAGTACTAGACACCGAAAAGGCAATGAAGAAGATGAGTTAGTTGTGGCGTAGAAAATTTTGTGCTGTTAGTAAAGACAATAGTTTTGTATATATAGATAAGACGTGCCCAAAATGAAATTCGAGAAACATTTCAGACACAATGCCGTTAAAAATGTTAAAATATTTAGGAGTAAATTGAACAAAGGAAGAGCATGTCTCATATACTGAAAATTACAAAACATTGCTGAAAGAAAGTAAAGAAGTTCGAAACAATTGGAGATGCATTCCATGTTCATGGATTGAATGACTCCCTATTGATAAGACTCCAGTTGTCCCCAAATCTGATTTATACCACAATGCAATCTCTGTCCAAATTTCAGCAGATATTTTCTAAGTGTTTATAAGTATACACAACTCCTGGTACGGCCAAAGTAATTATGAAAACGAAGAACATAGTTAGAGGAATTTCCCTTCACAATTTCAAAGCTCTTTATAAAGCTACACTTATCATGACAGTGTGGTTTTGGCACAACTATAGGCACACAGATCACTGGAACAGAAATGAGAGTCCAGAAGGATATTCTTGTATTTCTATTCAACTCATCTTTGACAAACATGCCAAAGAAATTATTCTGGGGAAGGACAGTCTGTTTAAAAAGCAGTGCAGGGACGATTGCTTCTTTCCATCATTCCCTCTTTCCAAAAATGCCAAAAGGTGGATTTTGACCCTCATTTCACATCTTAACACAGCAATAAAGTTAGAGTCGATCACACACTTAAATGTAAGCACTGTCACAATCCAACTTTTACAAGAAAACACACAAGAACCTCTTCAAGACTCTGGGTTAGGCATAGAGTTCCTAGTTACAACACCTAAAGCCTGGTCCATAAAATAAAAAGTTGATTAATTGGACCTGATCAAAACTCCAAACTTTGGCACTTCCACAGGCACAATTAAATGACTTAAATGACAAGCAAAAGACTTGGAGAAAATATTTATAAAACACACGTCCATTAAAGGATACATCTGAAGAAGACTTAGTTATGACAAATACTAAAGAAAGTCCAACAAGCTGAAGAGAAAGTGTACAAGAGGGAGCAGATGAGAGGGAAAGTGGATGACATATAGCATTACGACCTTGTGCCATGGTGTTTAGGAATACTGGCATTCTAAAATCATCCACAAAAGGCAATTTACCGGGGAAGAAGAGGATTGCCCAGCTGGATATCGATTATGAAATTATTTCTGTATGTATATGAAGGGTATGTTTTTCTTATTTCTCTCTGTTTTTCAGCATGTATTGAAGAACATACAATTGAGCTTTATTTTTTTTAAATAATTTATCTAGTATATTTGTGTGCAACCCTTCCCAGTAATTTTTTTTATTCCTTTTCCACTCCACATGCCAACTTCATCCTGGAGAAATTGTAGGTTCCTTCAGTTATCAGTCTAGACCCCAGCTTCCAGTGCAGATCTTTTTCTCATCAACATTCACCCAGGGATAAGTCAGTGAGCACCAGCCCCTTCTGTCTCTAGTTTCCATTCACCTGGGGCTTGGTCAACAGGTACTGACACCTTCTCTGTTTCTTAGGTCTGAAAATTTATTGGAAAGACTCACAAATGCCAGGAGAAGGGCCATCTTAGTCAAGCAGATGAAAGGATACAAATACATAGGCAAGGTCTTGGTAGGGTCTTGGCACAGAGCATCCATGTCCCCAGAGGATGTGCTTACCCTTCTGGGAGAAGACATTAACTCTCAACATCCAGGAAGCTCCAAGCAGGCTCCTTCTCCCAAGCCTTTATTGATCCCCACCCCACCACCATGAAAGTTTACATCATGCCTCCTGAGGCTTAGCATCCAGCCCCGAGGTAGTCCCTCTTGGTCTGGTAGCCCCTACCCATTGGCTTCAGGTGTGGTCCCACTCTCAGGAACAATGTCCAAAGGACACAAATTTAATGGCAAGTGGGTCCCCAACCTTACATCCATATTAACAGAATAGAGGACAAACAACAGATGATCATCTAAATAGACTTACAAAAAGCATTTAACAAGATCCAATACACATTGTGGATAAAAAATCTTAACGAACTTAGGATGAAAGGGAACTCTTCAACATGGTAGCAGAAATCCATGTAAAAACGAAAGCAAATGCCACACTTAATGATGAAAGACTGAAGTTTTCCCTTAAATTCAGGAACAAGACATGGATTTCCACTCATGTCTGTTTTATCCATTGTGCCACTGGAGATTCTAGACAGTGCAAGTATGTAAGAAACAGATAAAAAAATAAGGCATCTAGACTGGAAAGGAAGATGTAAATCTGTTTCTACTGGAGAATGATGTGATCCTGTATATAGAAAATCCTAAGGAATCCACAAAAAATTATTAGAAATTATAAACAAATTTATCAATGTTGCAGGAAAAAAAGATCAATATACAAAAACCAATTGTTTTTATATTTAAATAAGGAAATGTCCAAAAATGAAGTTCAAGATCCATTTCAGTCACAATGACACTCAAAATGTTAAAATATTGAGGAGTAAATTGAGCAAAAGAAGTGCAGGTCTCTCACACTGAAAATTACAAAACGTTGCTGAGAGAAAGTAAGGAAGCTCTAAAGTAATGGAGAGACATTCCATGTTCATGGATTGAATGACTCATTATTTTAAGACTCCAATTCTCCCCAAACCTGATTCAGAACACAATGCAATCCCTGTTCGAATTTCAGCAGACCATTTCTAAGTGTTTATAAGTATGTGAAATTCTTAGTATGGCCAAGGTAGTTATGAAAATGAACAAAGCGAGAGGACTTTCC
>NW_004444365.1:121415-131193 GCF_000243295.1 Trichechus manatus latirostris | reverse complement strand
CTGTTAGCGGCTGAATGTATTCAACATTTGCAGTATAGAAGCACTCTTTATAGCTTTACCTAGATATAAAAGAAATGTTTAAGGAAAACCTGTCACTGATAATATGAAAGCAGTGATTCTGCTAACTTGGTGGGATGCAGTAAAGGGACTTTGCCCTCAGGGAGTTGATAGTATTAAAACTCTGTTATTTTATTTGGAAGTTCCCTCAATTTCTTTCTTTTTAATGACTATCCTGCTTGTTAACAGAGAAAATACGGGGAGAGTATGGTGAGTTTCTCATCTAGAGCCAATTACAAGGGATGTAATTGAAGAAAACCCAGTTTTAGACAATATGATCACAAGGCTATCAGTAACTTCACATTATGTGGAACAAACAGTGTTCACCTGGGTTCACCAATCAATCTGAAACTTTGTTACTCCATTTGCAATTCACTTCAATTTATTTCTTAATGAATATTTGTTCCATTAATTTTCCCAAAATTTTTTAATTTTTATCGATTTTGTTTTTCAGAGAAAATGATGGAAGAGAACGGTAGGTATCTGTCTTTATATGAATACAAAGAACACAATTATAGGGAAGTCAGCACTTGAGTTTATGAGAGCATGGCTGTGGGTATCTTCGTATTGGGGAGTGAAAAGTGCTTAGACCATAAATAAATGAATTGAAGTTTGTAACATCATTTGTAAATTTGCTTCTATTTATTTTTATTGGATTTGTGTCCTCTTTCTTTCCAGAGGTATACCCAGGAGTGAAAGGTGAGAGTCTTATTTTCATCCACATACAGAGTCTGTAACTGAAGAAACAACAAACCTAGGTAGTGGGAAGGTGTAGTTATCAGTACCTTGGCAGGATATATAAATTATTTTGCCCCTTAGTATTTCATGTCATTGAACTTCTTTTGCTTTACTAACAAATTGCTTCTCTCTTTTCAATGAATTCTTATTTCTTAATCAGATAAAGAAAAGATAGGCAAAGAAGAATTATCCATGTTCATCCATATGCAAAAAATATAATTGAAGGAACACAGGCTTAGCCTTGAGGCAAGAAGCTTGGTGTTATACACTCACCATGTTTTGCTCTCTGGCAACCTAGTTTGTATGATCCTCGATTATTTGAACCTAGAAATCTTCATTCATAAATTACTAACATGATTACCTGCATAAAATAATTCATGTCATAGGATCATTATAAATGTTTATTTTAAATAGGAGAATGCATTCGTCAAGGTCAAATGGAAAGAATCTAATTTTTATTTTAATGTCATTTCGTATCAACAAAATTCACAGTCAATTTCAAAATATCTCAGAGACACAGCTCATTCCACCGTATTGAGTCTGTGAAGAATGCTATAGAAAAGCTGTGGTGGGAAAAATATGTAAATATTCAATAAGTATTTAAAAATTAGTACATAATTTTTCCTTCACAAAATATTGTCTGTTTTTTTCTTTCTCTTTTCCAGACATTAGACAGAGATTTGAAGGTGAGTTTCTTGTCTTCCTCCACAAACAAAACACAACATCAGAGCAATTATTTCCAGCTCAAATTTGCCGAAATCTGTAAAACATTTTTAAAAATGTCTAACTTTTGCCCATAGAGGACAGTGTAATGTTCACTTCTTGGGAAGAACATCATTTTCAAAAACAAAGTGTTCGGAAATGCTTAATTAATTTTTCAAAGAACGTAGAATTACTTACAAAATTACTAGCAATCTGAATCTTCTGTGAAGCCCAAAATTCCGTGGTTGGCAGAAGAGGGAGACATTGCAGAGGAGGCTGAAAAGGAACAAGAAGAGATGCAGGAGACACAGAAGAAAATGTTTTATTTAGGCAGGCATGGTATTTGAAGCACGATTAGGTGCCCACTATAAATCCAAAAGAAAGATCAAGCCAGTGAGTAAGTAACCTCCTCTTGTGATTTGCTGAACATGTTCAGTGTGCTCATAGGAGAGTAGTTGGACAGCACTGCACAGCATTTGGAAACAAGTGATTCACTCTACGCTTTCTTTTCCTCTACTGTAAATGGCTTTCCCTACTCTTAATACATACACAAATGTATGCCCTAAATTCCCTCTTTGATAGCAAATTAAGTCAAAAGAAACGGAAATGTAATACTTATGAATCACTTGAGTAACTTGGATTTAAGGATCACTAAAACCTACTAGGGTCACTATGAATTGGAATTGACTCAGTGGCAACGGATTTGTTTTTTATTTTTTGTTTTGTTTTTTAACTACCGAGTAATATGAGAATTCTGGACTAAGGAAGGTGGGATCTCCAATAATAAAGAGACTCAAAGAAGCATGATAATTAGAAAAGACTTTTTTTCTTTGGTATACGTTATAAAATACACAATAGAAATATCAGCACATAGTAAGCAATTGCAGAGGGCCAGAAAACAGAAAGGGACCCAATTCTCCTATAAGAATCCTTGGCAAGTTCCAGACTTACAAAAGAAAAGGCGATCAAGAAGCTGAGTTTGTTTTGGAGTTGAAAATATTGGGCTGTTAGAAAAACAATTGTTTTGTATATATAGATAAAGGAAAGCCCAAAAATGAAATTCAAGAAACATTTCAGTCACAATGACATTCAAACTGTTAAAATATTTAGGAGTAAATTGAACAAAAGAAGTGCAGGTTTCATACACTGAACATTAGAAAACGTTGCTGAGAGAAAGTAAGGAAGCTCTAAAGTAATGGAGAGACGTTCCATGTTCATGGTTTGGATGACTCATTATTTTAAGACTCCAATTCTCCCCAAACCTGATTCAGAACACAATGCAATCCCTGTCCGATTTTCAGCAGACCATTTCTAAGTGTTTACAAGTATGTGAAATTCTTAGTATGGCCAAGGTAGTTATGAAAATGAAGAACAAAGCTAGAGGTCTTTCCTTTCCCAATTTCAAAGCTCACTCTAAAGCTACACGCATCATGACAGTGTGGTTGTGGCACAACCATAGGCATATAGATCACCGGAACAGGACTAAGGGTCCAGAAGGATATCCTAGTATTTCTGTACAACTGATCTTTGACAAACATGCCAAAGAAATTATTCTGGGAAAGGACAGTCTGTTCAAAACGCAGTGCAGGGACGATAGCTGCTTTCCAACATTGCCTCTTTCCAAAGATGCCAAAAGGTGAATTTAGACCCACACTTCACATCTTAATATAGCAACACACTTCAATGGAAGAGCTGTCACAATCAAACTTTTACAAGAAAACCTACAAGAACCTCTTCAAGACTCTGGGTTAAGCACAGAGTTCCTAGTTACAACACTTAAACCTAGTCCATATAATAAAGAGTTGATTAAGTGGTCCTCATCAAAACTCTAAACTTTGAAACTTCAGCAGGCACAATTAAATGACTTAATGTTATTAAACACACGGGCTTAGCCTTGAGGCAAGAAGCTTGGTATTAATATTCCAACCAAGTTTTGCTCTCCTAGTTTGTATGATCCTAGATTAATTGAACCTAGAAGTCTTCATTCATAAATTGCTAATATGATCACCTGCATAAAATAATTCCTGTCATAGGATCATTATAAATGTTTATTTTAAATAAGAGAATGAAATCGTAAAGGTCAAATAGAAAGAATCTAATTTTCGTTTTAATGCCATTTTGTATCACAGTAAGTCACAGTCAATTGCAAAATATGTCAGACACACAGCTTGTGCCACCATATTGGGTCTATGAACAATGCTATAGAAAAGCAGTGGTGGGACAAATATGTAAATATTCAATAAGTATTTAAAAATTAGTACATATTTTTTCCTTCACAAAAGATTTCTGTTTTTTTTTTCTTTTCCAGGGTATATACCGAGATTTCGAGGTGAGTTTCTTGTCTTCCTCCACAAGCAAAACACAACATGAAAGCAATTATTTCCAGCTCAAATTTGCCAAAATCTGTAAAATATTTCTTAAAATGTCTAAATTTTACACGTAGAGGACAGTGTAATGTTCACTTCCTGAGAAAGAGCATCAGTTTCAAAAAATAAATGTTCATAAATGCTTAATTAATTTTTCAAATAATGTAGAATTACTTACAAAATTACTAGCAATCTGAATCTTCTGTGAAACCGAAAACTCCGTGGTTGGCAGAGGAGGGAGACATTGCAGAGGAGGCTAAAAAGCAACAAGAAGAGATGCAGGAGACACAGAAGAAAATGTTTTACATAAGACAGACAATGTATTTTGAAGCACGAATAGCTGCACGCTATAAATCCAAAAGAAACATCAAGCCAGTGAGTAAGAAATCCTCCTTTGTGATTTGCCGAACATGTTCAGTGTGCTTATAGGAGAGTAGTTGGACAGCACTGCGCAGTATTTTGAGACACGTGATTCACTCTATGCATTTTTTTCCTCTACTCTAAATGCTTTTCCCTACTCTTAATACATACACAAATGTATGCCCTAAATTCCCTCTTTGATTGCAAATTAAGTCAAAAGAAACGGAAATGTAATATTTATGAATCACTTGAGTAACTTGGATTTAAGGATCACTAACACCTAGTAGGGTCACTATGAACTGGAATTGACTCAGTGGCAACAGATTTGTTTTTTATTTTTTGTTTTGTTTTTTAACTACCTAGTAATATGAGAATTATGGACTAATCAAAATGGGATCTCCAAAAATAAAGAGACTCAAAGAAGGATGATAATTAGAAAAGACTTTTTTTCTTTGGTGTAAGTTACAGAATACAGAATAGAAGTGAGATATCAGCACATAGCAAGCAATTGCAGAGGGCCAGAAAACAGAAAGGGACTCAATTCTCCTATAAGAATCCTTGGCATGTTCTAGACTTAGAAAAGGCAATGAAGAAGCTGAGTTAGTTGTGGTGTTGAAAATTTTGTTTCGTTAGAATTATGATAGTTTTGTATATATAGATAAGAAGTGCACAAAAATGAAATTCGAGAAACATTTCCGTCATGATGCCATTCAAAATTTTAAAATATTTAGGAGAAAATTGAACAAAAGAAGTGCAGGTCTCATACACTGAAAATTACAAAACGTTGTTGAGAGAAAGTAAGGAAGGTCTAAAGTAATGAGGAGACGTTCCATGTTCATGGATTGGATGACTCATTATTTTAAGACTCCAATTCTCCCTAAACCTGATTCGGAACACAATGCAATCCCTGTCCAAATTTTAGCAGAGCGTTTCTAAGTGTTTATAAGCATACAAAACTCCCAGTACCGCCAAAGTATTTATGAAAACGAAGAACAAAGATAGAGGAATTTAACTTCACAATTTCAAAGCTCACTATAAAGCTACACTTATCGTGACAGTGTGGTTTTGGCACATCTATAGGCATACAGATCACTGGAACAGAAATGAGAGTCCAGAAGGATATCCTGGTATTTCTATTCAACTCATCTTTGACAAACCTGCGAAAGAGATTATTTTGGGGAAGGACAGTCTGTTTATAAAGCAGTGCAGGGTCGATTGCTGCTTTCCAAAATTGCTTCTTCCCAAAAATGCCAAAAGGTGAATTTAGACCCTCGTTTCACATCTTAACACAGCAACGAAATTACAGTCGATCACACACTTAAATGTAAGCGCTGTCACAATCAAACTTTTACAAGGAAACATAAAAGAACCTCTTCGAGACTCTGGGTTAGGCATAGATTTCCTAGTTACAACACCTAAAGCCTGGTCCATAAAATAAAAAGTTGGTTAAGTGGACCTGATCACAACTCCAAACTTTGGGACTTCAACGGGCACAATTAAACGTCTTAAATGACAAGCAACAGACTTGGAGAAAATATTTATAAATCACACGTCCATTAAAGGATACATCTCAAGAAGATTTATTTATGAGAAATACTGAAGAAAGTCCAACAAGCTGAAGAGAAAGTGTACAAGAGGGAGCAGATGAGAGGGAAAGTGGATGATATATAGCATTACGACCTTGTGCCATGGTGTCTAGGAATACTGGCATTCTGAAATCATCCACAAAAGGCAATTCACGGGGAAAGAAAATGATTGCCCAGCTGCATATAGATCGTGAAATTATTTCTGTATGTAAATGAAGGGTATGTTTTTCTTATTTCCCTCTCTTTTTCAGCATGTATTCAAGAATATAGAATTGAGCACTTTTTTTTTTAATAGCCTATCAGGTATAATTGTGTGGAACCCTTCCCAGTAATTTTTTCTATTCCTTTTCCACTCCAAATGCCAGCTTCATACTGGTGAAATTGTAGGTTCCTTCGATGATCAGTCCAGACCCCAGCTTCCAGTGCAGACCTTTTTCTCATCAACATTCACCCAGGGATAGGTCAGTGGGCACCAGCCCCTTCTGTCTCTAGTTTCCGTTCACCTGGGGCTAGGTCAATAGGTACTGACTCCTTCTCTGTTTCTTAGGTCTGAAAATTTATCGGAATGACTCACAAATGCCAGGGGAGGAGCTATCTTAGTCAGGCAGATGAAACGATGCAAATACATAGGCAAGGTCTTGGTAGGGTCTTGGCACAGAGCATGCATGTCCTCAGAGGATGTGCTTACCCTCGTGGGAGAAGACATTAACTCTCAACATCCAGGAAGCTCCAAAGAGGCTCCTTCTCCCAAGCCTTTATTGACCTCCCCCCGCCCCATGAAAGTGTACATCATGCCTCCTGAGTCTTAGCATCCAGCCCCTAGGTAGTCCCTCTTGGCCGGGTAGCCCCTACTCACTGGCTTCAGGTGTGGTCCCACTCTCAGGAACAATGTCCAAAGGACACAAATTTAATGGCAAGTGGGTTCCAAACCTTACGTCCATATTAATAGAATAGAAGAGAAACACCATATGATCATCTACATAGACTTACAAAAAGCATTTAACAAGATCCAATACCCACTGTGGATAAAAAATCTTAACGAACTTGGGATGAAAGGGAACTCTTCAACATGGTAGCAGAAGTCTATGAAAAAACTAAAGCAAATGCCACACTTAATGGTGAAAGGCTGAAGTTTTCCCTCAAATTCAGGAACAAGACATGGATGTCCACTCATTTCTGTTTTATCCATTGTGCCACTGGAGGTTCTAGACAGTGCAAGCATGCAAGAAACAGATAAAAAAGGCCTCCAGACTGGAAAGGAAGATGTAAATCTGTTTTTACTGGAGAATGACGTGATCCTGTATATAGAAAATCCTAAGGACTCCACAAAAATTATTAGAAATTATAAACAAATACATCAATGTTGCAGAAAAAAAGATAAATATACAAAAACCAATTGTCTTTATATTTACATAAGGAAATGTCCAAAAATGAAATTCAAGATACATTTCAGTCACAATGACTTTCAGAATGTTAAAATATTTAGGAGTAAATTGAACAAAAGAAGTGCAGGTCTATACACTGAAAATTACAAAACATTGCTGAGAGAAAGCAAAGAAGTTCTAAACAAATGGAGAGACATTCCATGTTCATGGACTGAATGACTCGCTATTGATAAGACTTCAGTTCTCCCCAAACCTGATTTATAGCACAATGCAATCCCTGTCCAAATTTCAGTAGACCCTTTCTAAGTGTTTATAAGTATGCAAAACTCCTAGTATGGACAAAGTAATTACGAAAACAAAGAATAAAGCTACAAAACTTTCATTTACCAATTTCAAAGCTCACTAAAAAGCTACACTTATCATAACAGTGTGTTGTGGCACAAGGAACAGAATTGAAAGTCCAGAAGGATGTCAGTGTGTTTCTAATCAACTCATCTTTGACAAGCATGCCAAAGAAATGATTTTGGGAAAGGACACTCTGTTCAACAAGCAGCACAGGGATGATTGCCACTTTCCAAAATTGCCTCTTGAGGATCCACGTGTCAAAAGTTGAATTTAGACCCTCACTTCACATCTTAAAATACCAATGAAATTAGAGTGGATCACAGACTTAAATGTAAGAGTTGTCACAATCAAACTTTTACAAGAACCTCCTCAAGACTCAGGGTTAGGCATAGAGTTCCCAGTTACAACACCAAAAGCCTAGTCCATAAAATAAAAAGTTGATTAAGTGGACCTCATCAAAACTCAAAACTTTGGCACTTCAAAAGGCACAATTAAGCAAGTTAAATGACAAGACAATATTTATAAAACACATATCCATTCAAGGATTGCTCGCCAGAAGATTTTCCTTTTTTTTAACTGTTGTAGTTTAAATGAAGTTTACATTTCAAGTTAGTCTCCTATACAAAATTTTATACATACATTGTTATGTGACCTAATTGCTCACCCCATACTGTGACAGCACACTCCTCCTTTCCACTCCTGATTCCCCATGTCCATTCAACCAGCTCCTAACCCTCTCTGCCTTCCCATCTCACCTCTGGACAGAAGCTGCCCCTTTGGTCTCTTGTATCTACTTGAGCAAGAGATTGTGGCCGCGGGAAGCAGAGGAGGCCAAGTCGGGGTGAAGAAAGATGGGGGGTGGGAAAGCTTATATCTCAAATTACTGGTTGTTTTGTCTCCCACTGGACACTCCATGAGGCTGCTTTCTCGTACCCCCTACTTGCTGGTCTCCGATAGGAGTCCAAGATGGCGGATCCTCGCTGCGTTAGTTGGTAGGGGACCTCTGCATGAATCTTTCCTCACTCTCCGTTCCCTGTCAGTTTTCTCACTCCATTTGGTGCTTGGCTGATTTCTGTATGTCTTCATTTGATGAGTTAGGTTTTCAGGATTGTTGTATTCTCTGTTCGGCTTCGTTTTTCGGATCTTTGCTGTGGAGGGACGGCGCGGTGCTTCTGCCTACAGCACCATTTTTTAAAGAATGTTACTTTTTGTGTGTAAACATTTTCATGGGTTTTTACAGTAGAGGTCTTATATATTTGTCCTTTTGTGATTGACTTATTTCACTTAGCATAATGTCCTCCAGTTTGACCCATGTTATGAGATGCTTCACAGAATCATCATTGGTCTTTCTCGTTGCATAGTACTCCATTGTGTGTATGTACCATAGTTTGTCTATCCATTCATCTGTTGATGGGCATCTAGGTGTTTTCCATCGTTTTGCTATTGTGAACAATGCTGCCATGATCATAGGTGTGCATATGTCTATTCGAGTGACTGCTCTTATTTTTTCTAGGATATGTTCCTATGAGTAGGATTGCTGGATCGTATGGTATTTCTATTTCTAGTTTTCTAAGGAAGCGCCATATCATTCTCCTAAACGGTTGTATCATTTTGCTTTCCCACCAGCAGTGCATAGGAGTCCCGCTCTCCCCGCAGCTCCTCTAACATTTGTTATTTCCAGTGTTTTTGATTAGTGCCAGTAATGCCGGGGTGCGATGCTATCTCATTGTGGTTTTAATTTGCATTTCTCAAATGGTTAGTGATCGCGAGCATTTCCTCATGTGTCTGTTGGCCGCTTGAATGTCTTCTTTGGTGAAGTGTCTCTTCATTACCTTTCTACATTTTTTAATAGGATCCTTTGCCTTTCTGTTGGATTTTCTTGTAGATTATGGAGATTAGACCTTTGTCTGACTTGTACTGTCCCAAAATTTTTTCCCAGTCTGTAGGTTCTCTTTTTACTCATTTGGTGAAGTCTTTTGAAGAGCATAGGTGTTTGATTTTTAGAAGTTCCCAGTTATCTAGCTTATCTTCTGGGGTTTGTGCATTGATGGTCATGGTTTGTATCCTGTTAATGCCGTGTATTAGGGCCTGTAGCGTTTGTCCTTTTTTCTTCTACGAACTTCATAGTTTTGGGCTTTATATTTAGGTCTTTGATCCATTTTGAATTAGTTTTTGTATATGGTGTGAGGTATGGGTCCTGCTTCATTTTTTTGCAGATGGATATCCAGTTTTGCCAGCA
>NW_004444365.1:115648-116795 GCF_000243295.1 Trichechus manatus latirostris | reverse complement strand
AAAAAAAAAAAAAACACAAAAGAAGAAATGCCCTCAGGGATCCCTTTGTGCATCTGTGCAAGCTATGGGGGTAGTTCCCAGGCCGTGTAGCACTGTCCAGCCAGAACGGGCTACAAACTCGACAAACGGAAAAGAAAACAAACAAACAATTCAAAACAAATAAACAAAACCCCCGGAATCCCACTAGCATGGCAGCCCAGACCAGGAAGCATTTCCACACTCAAACGGAGCTATGCAGCCACTTAGGAAGAAGCAAAGATGGTGTGCAGAGCCAGGTATTTGAGTGAAAGGAGGGGGAGGTGGTGAGAGGTAAGGAAGAAATCAAAAGAAGTGGAAAAAAGAAACAGCAGCCAACAAATGGCACTGAGGGTGCCAGCCAGTGTGGGCGGGTGGAATCCAAGCAGCCGGTGCTTCCTGGACAAGAGACTGTGGCCGTAGGAAGAAGAGGAAGCCCAGTAGGGGTGAATTAATGTAGGGGGTGGGAAAGCATATATCGCAAATTACCCGTTGTTCTATATCCTGCTGCAAGCTCCGTGAAGCTGCTTTCTCATATCCCCTATTTACTGGTCTCTGACAGAAGCCCAAGATGGCAGATCCACGCTGCGTTAGCTGATGGGGACCTCTGCATGAATCTCTCCTCACTCTCCATTCTCTGTCCATTTTCTCACTCCATTTGGTGCTTGGCTGAGTTCTTTATCTCTTCATTTGATGTTTTAGGGTTTCGGGATTGCTGTTTTCTCTGTTTGGCCTAGTTTTTTGGGTCTTTGCTGTGGAGGGACAGCGTGATGCTTCTGCCTAGAATGCTGTTTTGCCAGAAGTCTCTTTGCTCTAATTCTTATTATTTCCTTCCTTCTGGCACCTGTGGGCTTCTTTTCCTGCTCTGTTTCTACTTGTTCCAGTTGTAGGGTTAATGTTTTGATTATGGCCCTTTCTTCTTTTTGGATGTGGGCATTTATTGCTATAAACTGACCTCTGAGCACTGCTTTGGCTGTGCCCCAAAGGTTCTGGTAGGATGTTTTCAGTCTCGTTTGATTCTATGAATTTCTTTATTCCATCCTTAATTTCTTCTATAACCTAGTAGCTTTTGAGCAAGGTGTTGTTCAGTTTCCACGTGTTTGATTTTTTTTTCCTTGCTTTTTGTGTTGTT
>NW_004444365.1:100815-115315 GCF_000243295.1 Trichechus manatus latirostris | reverse complement strand
TTTGTCAGAGATTAATATTGCCACTCCTGCTCTTTTTTGAGTCTAGTTTGCTTGCTATATTTTTTTCCATCCTTTGAGTTTTAGCCTGTTTGTGTCTTTAGGTCTAAGGTGCATCTCTTGTAGGCAGCATATAGAGGGATCATGCTTTTTTATCCAATCTGCCACTCTCCGTCTCTTTATTTGTGCATTCAGTCCGTTTACATTCAGCATAATTATTGATAGGTATGAGTTTAGTGCTGTCATCCTGATATCTCTTTTTGTGTGTTGTTCACAGTTCTTTGTTCCCCTTACTTTTCTGTGCTGAGTCATTTTTCTTTATGTATTTTTTTTTTTTCATCTTTTTCATTGTTGTACATTTTGTGCTTTTTGGGTCTTTATGTCTTTTTACTTTTTTATTTTGATTTATAGGATTGTTAGATTCCTTCGTGGTTACCTTAATGTTTACCCCTATTTTTCTAAGTATATACCAGTCTTTTATTACTTTATATCGTCTTGACTTCCTCTCCATATGAAAAATCAATGTCTGCATTTTTTAAGTCTCTCTTTTTTGTTTTAATGTTGTCCTTTTTTACATATGGATATCTCTGTTTCTGTATTTTCAGTAGTTTAGCTTTGATGTATTTTCGACTTCCCTATCTGAGTCAATATCTGGTTGCTTTGTCTTGTGTTCTAGTCTTGCATTGTTATCTGGTGTTATTGATTATCTAACCATAGGACTGCCTTTAGTATTTCTTGTAATTTTGGTTTGGTATTTGCAAATTCCCTGAACTTTTGTTTATCTGGAAATGCCCTAAATTTGCCATCATATTTGAGAGTCAGTTTTGCTGGATATATAATTCTTGGCTGACAGTTGTTTACCTTCAAGGCTTTATATATGTCATCTGATTGCCTTCTTGCGTGCATGGTTTCTGCTGAGTAGTCAGAGTTTCTTCTAATTGGTTCTCCTTTGTAGATGACTTTTCTTTTATCCCTAGCCACTCTTAAAATTCTCTGTTTTTCTTTGGTGTTGGTAAGTTTGATTATAATATGTCTTGGTGACTTTCTTATGCGGGGTTCGATGAGCATCTTGGATGGATATCTTCTCATCTTTCATGATATCAGGGAAGTTTTCTGTCAACAAATCTTCAACAATTTTCTCTGTATTTTCTGTTACCCCCCCCCACCCTGTTCTTGTACTCCAGTCACTCGTAGGTTATTTCTCTTGATAGAGTCCCACTTGACTCTTAGAGTTTCTTCATTCTTTTTAATTCTTTTATCTGATTTTTCCTCAAATAAGTTGACATCAATTGCTTTATCTTTTATGTCACTAATTCTGTCTTCTCCTGCCTCAGTTCTGCTCCTATGACTTTCTATTGAGTTGTCTAATTCTGAAATTTTACTGTTAATCTTCTGGATTTCTGATTGCTGTTTCTCTATGGATTCTTGCAGCCTATTATATTTGTCATTACGTTCTCGAATAACTTTTTTTTTCTAAGTTTCGCTACTAGTTTGTCTGTGTGTTCCTTGGCAGTTTCTGTGCTATGTAGAATTTCCTTTCTAATTTGTAGAAGAGTTCTATATATTAATCTTTCGTATTCTGCCTCTGGTAATTCCAAGAAATTTTCTTCCTCCAGAGAATTTATTGATTCTTTATTTTGGTAGCATGCTGAAACTATCTTCGATTGTCTCTTTATGTGATTTGATATTGACTGTTGTCTCCAAGCCATTGATAAGTTATTATAATTTTATTTTATATTCGTTTAGTGAGTCCTAGCTTCTTGTTTTGTTTTGTTTTGATATGCCCCAATAAGCTGCTCTTGTGTGCTAGTTTGATTATTGGCACCTTTAAAGCTCTAACGTCCTGTCACCAGGTAGTTAGTTCTGTAACGAAGTATGTGCACACAGGAGTCCATTCAATTTTCCTATATGGGTTCAGCTCAGGTGTCCAGGCAGTCGGTCACCAAGTGTGTGGTTCAGGCTCTCACCTACAGTCCCAGAGAGGCATGGGTGATTGGTGCAGGCACTGGACTCTGGCTGTGGTTGGGGATCATGTGCTGAGCCAGGCAGGCGTCTGACAGCTGCCCTTGAGAGTCTGAAAGGAAAGCTTCTCCCTATTCTCTAGGGTAAGTAGGTAGGTGAGATTTACAGCTAGACTATTAGCACCCCACTCTGTTGGCTGTGAAGACTAGAGGGCACCACTTTTTCTTGGACACCTGTAGCAGGTGACTAGGTGGTTTAGGTGACATCACCAGTCCTCAAGCCCCTGTTGTGGATCGGTAAAAGGGCCTACTTAAGGGGCGGGGCTGTTTCGAGTGTCACAAATCTGGCACTTTGCAGCTGAAACAGTTGAAGTTAAACTTCAGATTTTTGCCCTGTTGTACTGCCGTAGTGAGGGCTAACGCTGTTGAGATGGGTCCCCACATGTCTACACAGGAGTGTAAGGCACTCAAAGTCTGGGGACCCCTAATGTCTGTGCCTGCAAAGGAGCTGTGCTGACCCTGAGTTCCTGGCTTAGGGGAGCGAGTATCTTATTTGTTCCCTCTCCAAGGCCAGGAGAATAGGTCAGGATTACTTTAGGAATCTACTTCCTGCCCAGAGAACCTCCGGTGCAGAGGGCAGAGGGAGGAGGTAAAAGAGAGAGAGGTTTTTCCCAAATGGGCTTTTTTTTTTAAATCCCTGTGAAAGGTTGCACACATGTACTTATCTTTAGCCACTTGGGAGCTGCTTTTCACTGGTTTGGAGTGTCCAAGCAGATTCTCAGCTGCTGGATTTCTCTCGATGTGGAAACTGCTTCCTGAGCGTGTGCACAGCTGTTTGCCTGCTTCACTGCAGACCTAGTTCGGCTGAAGAGCTGCAGTCTCACCGCCGGAGATCTGGTGCTCTTCGCTTCTTCCAAACCGTCTCCCTCTCTCCCCACCACTCAGTCCGATTCCTTAACTTTGCCTTGTTCAGAACTCCTAGATATTCATATATAATCAAATCACTTGTTTTTCCAGGTCTTTGTTGTAAGAAGGATATAGGAAGCATCTGACTACTTTGCCATCTTGGCCCCATCACAAGTTCATTGTTTTTTTGAAGTTAGGTGCATATGTATTTATAATTGTTATATCTTCTTGATTAATTGACACTTTTATAATTATATAATGTCCTCTTTTGCCTCATAAAAGATTTTGACTCAAGGTTTATTCTGTCTGATATTAATATAGTCACTCCATCCATTTTTGGTTAATGATTGCATGGAACATTTTTTCCATCCTTTCACTTTCAATCTATTTGTGTTTTTGAGCCTAAAATAATTCTCTTGAAGACAGAATATAGATAAAATATATTTTTTAGTCCATTCTGCCACTCTCTGCCTTTAATTGGAGATGTTAACCATTTATATTCACTGAGATTGTCAGTAAGGAAAGACTTACTTCTGCCATTTAGTTATTTTACTGTTTTGCATGTCTTATACCTTCTTTATCCCTCATTTCCTCAATACTGCCAACATTTGTGTTAATTGTTTTTTTTTTTATTTTAGTGATTCATTTTAATTTTCTTCTTTTTTCCTTTTGTGTATTTTTTTATGTATTTTCTTTTTAGTTACCATGAGGATTACATTTACCAGCTTACGTTTATAACAACATGATTTAAATTCATAGCAACTTAACTTCAGTATCATATAAAAAACTCTATTGCCCATTTTGGGAAAATGGCAGCATGAGCAGGTCTAGGTTCCCAACGTTCCCTGCTCATACAACAGAACAGTGATAGTCTGTGCTTGGCCCTAGGGGACTCTGGATTGGTGGGCAGATTACAGTAAAATGGAGCTACAGACAGGGACAAGTCAACATTGAGTCTCACATAGTTGGAACGGTGCTTTTGCCACTGTCCCCACACTTCCTACCCCTGGCATAGGAGCATTCCACCATGGACAGCTGAAGCAATGTGCAGATTGATGGCTGTATCAGTGCCCACTCCCCCAGCCAACACAAGGTTCATCTGTGCACAGGGAAAGGCCCTGAACTCTAGCTCTGAAACAAATAAGATGGATTTCCTTGCTGTTCTGTTCAGAGTATACCCTCCCTTCCCTGTTCCAGGACGGTGACTGTCAGCCACCTTAAATTGCTAAAGCAGCATGCAGACTGACAGCTACAGTAGAGCCTGTCCCCCAAGTCAATGCTTGACTTGTCTGAGCAAGAAACCTGATTTCTGACTTTAAGACAAGTTGACCCTCCCAGAGCATAAAAGGAAACAGTGACCAAGGACTGAGGCCTGTATCTGTCAGGGGATGATTCATTAAGTGTGAAATTTCTGACCAGTTTGGAAGTCACCGAAGGACATAAAACTTGATCTGGACAGAAATGCATCATGCACAGAGCAGGGGAGAGAATGATAACCAAAAACTTAAGGCCGCACCCCCTGGAGGATGGGTTAATTAGTGTGTGTTTTTGTTCTATTTGAGAGCCACTGAAGGATAGAAACCTTAGCCTGGAATGAAATGGAGTTTTCACAGAGGAGAGGGAGTGGTAATAAAAACCTAAAGGTTCTGCCTATCTAATAGTATTCTTGCATAAAACATAACTGTCAAAAAAACACCAAATACTCAGGAGAACAGAGAAAGCTAACACTTTGTAAATTTTAATGTCCTGGCTTCAACAAAAAATAAGAACATATACAAAGAAACTGGAAACAAAAGCCCATCCAAGTGATCAAGAGGAAGGGAGAGAAACATCATTTATGGAAACTGAATAATGAACAAATTTGAAGACTATAATACAACAATATTAAACAAGATCATATAACTAATGGAAAACCCAGACAAGAACTAAAGGAAACCAGGAGACTGCTGCATGAACAAACCAAGATTTAAATAAAGAAATAGAAACTATAAAAAGAAACCAAATAGAATTACTGGAACTGATAGAGACAATAACTGAAGTGAGAAACACATTGGAAGGATTGAACAAAAGATGTGAGCAGGCAGAAGAAAGGATCAGTGAACTAGAGGAAAAGGTAATTTAAATTATGGAGGTGAAGAGAAACAAGGAAGAAGACTCAAGGCTGCTGAGCACAGCTTAACGGAATGTGGGACAACAACATTGAACCAATATAACTATCTAGTAAATTTCAAATGACAATGACAGAGAGAAAGGGACAGAAAGAATTTTGAAGAAATAATGGCAGAAAACATTTCAAGTATGATAAAGGACATGAACTTACAAACCCAAAATGCTCAATGCGCTCCAAGTAGAATAAATCCAAAGAGACTGAGTCAAAGACACATTATAATCAAGCTTTTTAAAAGTAAAGACAAACAGGAAATCCTGAAAGCAGCAAAGGAAAGGTGAATAGTCCCATGCAAATGATCCCAAATAAGATTAAATGTCAATTTCTGTCAGAAACATTGAAAGCAGAAGGCAAAAGGATGACATATTTTAACTACTGAAAGAAAAGAACTGTCACCTAAGAATAATGTATCTGGCAAAACAGTACTTCAAGAAAGGGGGTAAAATTAAGATGTTCCAAGATAAGCAAAAGCTCAGAGAGTTCATAACTACATCAAAACCTTGATTGCAGACTTCTAGGTTCCATAACAGTCAGATAAAATATTACCACTGTTTTAAGTCACTTAGTTTGTGATACTTTTTTGCAATGCCACCTAGGAAACTAATACAATCAGGAAGGAGTAATAAACATTAGAGTGGAAATTAATCAGATACAAAACAAACAGACAAACAAAAACTTTAGGGAAAATCACTGAAAGCAAAAGGTAGATCTTTAAAAGGAACAACAAAATAGACAAAGTTTTAGCTACACTACATAATGAAAGTGAGAAAGTGCTGATTACAAACTTAGAAATTAAGGAGGATATATTACAATTTAACACTCAGAAATTAAAAGAAGTAAAGGGAAATCTATGAACAACTAGGCCAACAAATTCTACTACTTAGATAAAATGGAAAAATTCATAGAAACGCACAAATTACCAAACTGGCTCAAGAGAAAGTATAAAATCTAAATAACTCAAACCATTGCCGTCGAGTCAATTCCCATTCGTAGTGACCCTACAGAACAGAGTAGAACTGCCCACAGGGTTTCCAAGGAGCAGCTGGTGGATTCAAACTGCTGCTGATCTTTTGGTCAGTGGCCGTAGCACTTAACCACTGAACAGAACTGTAATACATATATATATAAAAAAAATTGAATTAGTAACTAAAATTGTTCACACACAAAAAAAAACCTAGGCTAGAAGGACTTTCATAGTGAATTTAAACCATCATTTAAAAAAAAAATAAGATAAGTCATCCCACAACGCCTTGTAAAAAAATGGAGAATGATGAAACACTTCCCAAGTCATTCTATGAAACAGTTATGAACCAGAGAGTCAAACCAGGTAATGATATCACCAGAAAGAGAACTATAGACCAATATCCCTATACAAATGCAAAAATTTTTAACAAAATGTTGGCAAAGTGAATCTACCTATATATGCAAAACAATAATAATACACTATTAATAAGTGATATTCATTCAAGTAATACAAGATTGTTTTTACATTCAAAATTCAATTACTTTTAATGGAATAATCTATGTTATCAGAATAGAGGACAAACAACATATGATCATCTAAACAGACACAGGAAAAACATTTGACAAGATTCAATACTCATTAGCGACAAAAAATGAATGAATAAAATAAAGCTAAAAAACTAAGAATAGAAGGAAACATCCTCAATCTGATGATGCACATCGATGGAAAAACTAAATCAACCAATACTTAATGGTGAAAGACTGAAGAGTTCCCTTAAAATCAGGAACAAGACAAGGATTCCCACTCTTATCCCTTTCATGCAGTGTTGTACTAGAGGTTCTAGACAGCGCGAATATGCAAGGAAAAGATATAAAAGACATCCAGACTGGAAACGAAGAAGCAAATCTGTTTTTACTTCAGGATAACATGAGCCTGTATTAGAAAATACTAATGATTCCAAAAAGTTATTAGCAATTAATAAAGAAATACGTCCACGTTGCAAGGAAGAAAAGATCAATATACTAAAATAGCTTTTGTATGCACAAATAATGAAACGTCCAAAAATGAAATTCAGGAAACATTCCAGTCCCAGTAAGATTTAACATGTTAAAAATTTAGGAGTTAAAATTTAACAGCAGAAGTGCTGGAAGCTTACATTGAACCCCTGAAACTATTACCCTGAGATAATCTTTAAAACTTAAAGCAAAAATATCTCCTGAAGTCTTCTTAAAACAAATAACAGTTTATCTTAACTAGTAAACAAAGTCTACCTTGAGCTTTATGCTCTTTTAAGAACTATCTATATGGGATCAAAGTGGCAACAGCAAATCAAAAGATTAGATAGGAACCCTAGGGAACAGTGAATTTATGTTAATGAGGGAGGAGTAAGAGAGAAAAGAAGGGTGAGAATGGTTGCATACCTTGAAGACTATGATCAATGTTACTGAATTGCACATGTAGAAACTGATGAATTGGTATATGTTATGCTGCATATATTCTCAGCAACAACAACAACAAAACAAAATACACCTAAAAAATAAAATTATAAAACATTGCTGAGAGAAAAAGTTTAAATAAATGCGGACACATTCGAAGTTTACAGATTGGAAGGCAGAGTAGAGTTAAGATTTTAATTTTTCTGAAAATTAACATGTAGGTCAATGCAATCCCTGTCAAAACTCCAGCAGACACTTTCTAAACGCTATGTAAGTATGCAAAACACCTAGTATGGCTAAAACAATTACGAAAAAGAACAAAAAGGATTTTCATTTCTTAATTTCAAACCTCACTATAAAGCTGCACGTATAATGACAGTACAGATGTGGCACAAAGATAGGCAAATAGATCCCTGGAACAGAAATGAGTGTCCAGAAGGAAATCCTTGTATTTCTATTCAACTCATCTTTGACAAATGTGACCAAGTAATTTGGAAAAGACAGTCTACTCAACAAGGATGCAGGGACGATTGATTATCTACCCGCCAAAAGGTGAGTTTAGACCCACACTTCGTATCTTAATACAGCAATGAAGTTAGAATGGATCACAGACTTAAATGTAAGAGCTATCACAATAAAATTTTTACAAGAACATCTTCAAGACTCTGGGTTAGACATAGAGTTCTTAGTTAAAACACCGAAAGCCCATCCATAAAATAAAAAGTTAAGTGGACCTCATCAAAACTCAAAACTTTTGCACTTCAAAAGGCACAGTTAAGCAAGTTAAATGACAGGTAACAGATCTGGAGAAAATATTTATAAAACACTTGTCCATTAAAAGATTAATTGCCAGAAGATTTTTTTTTAAATGAGAAAATGCTAAAGCAAGTTCTGTAAGCTTAGGAGAAAGGGTACAAGAGGGAGTACATGAGAGGGAAAAGCATATGGTGGATTAAAAAAAAAAATTATGAAGAGTCTGTCAATTCTACAAGATAGTATTTTCTTCTGTAATTTTTTTTTCAGAAAACATTAAGCAAAAGGAAAGTAATTTTCTTATTTTCTTTCATGAGCAAATAATATCATTAATACCATAACCTATTTGAGTCTCTTTTACTTCATTTTTAAACTGTTTAAATGTATATTTACTATGTATTTATTTAATTTGTTTTTCAGCCGAAAGAAAGGAAAAGAAAGATGGGTTTTATTTTTAAAGATTTATCAGTCCCACTTCGAGTTGCCTTCAAATTGAGTCTCTCTCATGGTTACTCTAGGTGTGTCAGGGTTTTCAAAGACGATTTTTTGGAGGTGGATCACCAGGCCTTTTTTCCCAGGTGACTCTGGGTGAATTAGAACCTCCAATCTTTCCATTAGCAGTGGAGCTCATTGAACATTTGCATTACAGAGGCACTCTTTAAAGCTTCACCCAAGTATAAAAGAAATGATTTAGGAAAGCCAATCCTTGATAATATGAAGAAAATGCTTCTAGTATCATGACTGTATATAGAAAAAGGGCTTTGGCATCAGGGAACTAATGTTATTGAAACTCTGTTACTATATTTGGAAATTTCCTCAACTATTTTTTTAATGACTATATTGCTTGTTAACAGAGGAAATACAGGGAGACTATGATGAGATTCTCATCTTGATCCAATTTCAAGGGATATAATTGAAGAAAACCCGGTTTTAGACAATATGAACACAAGGCTAACAGTACCTTCACATTACATAGAACAAATGTTGTTCACCTGGGTCCACCAATCAATCTGATACTGTTACTCCATTTGCAATTTGCTTCAATTTTTAGTTTTTTAATGAATTTTTGTCTCATATGTTTTCCCAAAGTTTTCTAATTTTTATCTGTTTGTTTTTCAGAGAAAATGAAGGAAGAGAATATTAGGTTTTTATCTTCTTATGATCAAATTCAAAGTCACAAAGGATATAATTATAAGGAAGTCAGTGCTTGAGTATATGAGAGCATAGCTTTGGGTATCTTGGTTTTGGCTGTGGAAAGGCTTAGACTATGAATAAACAAACTGAGCTTAAATTACTTCATTTTTAAATTTGCTTCTATCTATTTTTAATGGTTTTCTCTTTCCTATTTTTTCCCCTCCCAGAGGAAAAGGAAGGACTGAAAGGTGAGAATCTTATTTTCCTTCACATACAGAGACTATAACTGAAGGAATTACATTCCTAGATGATGTGAGGGTGTAGCTATAAGTACCATGGCATTATGCATAAATTGTTTTGCGCCTTAGAAATTTCATATTATAGAAGTTCATTTGCTTTACTAGTAAACTGCTTCTATCTTTGTAATGAATTCTTGTTTTTTAATCCGAAGAAAAGATAGAGAAAGAAGAATTATTCATGTTCATCCATGTGCAAAAGTATAATTGGGGTGAAAGAACAAGGGGTTAGACAAAAAACTGGGTAAGTCAGCACAACTTGAACAACGCAAAGTCATAGATGCTTCACAGACACGTGCAAACTCCCTGATGTGCCAGGTCTAGGGGGACATCTAGCTCAGCTGGCATAACATTGTTTATAAAGAAAATGTTCTACATTCAACTGTGGTGAGTAGCGTCTGGGTCTTAAAAGCCCGAGACCAGCCATCTAAGATACATCTCCCGGTCCCATCCTGGCTGGAGTAAAGGAGAATGAAGAAAACCAAAGATACAAGGGAGAAATTAGTTCAAAGGACTAATGGACCACAACTACCACAACCTCAGCCAGACTAAGCCCAGAATAACTAGATGGTGCCAGGCTACCACCACGGACTGCTCTGACAGAGATCACAATAGAGGGTCCTGGACAGAGCGGGAGGTGTACAACAAAACTCAAATTCACAAAAAATGACCAGACGTGATTGTCTGACAGAGACTGGAGAAACCCCAAGAGCATGGCCCCTGGATACCCTTTTAAATCAGTACTGAAGTCCTTCCTGAGGTTCACCCTTCAGCAAAAGATTAAACAGGTCAGTGGTTAAGAGCTATGGCTGCTAACCAAAAGGCTAACAGATCAAATCCATCAGCCGCTCCTTGGAAACCTTATGGGGCAGTTCTACTCTGTCATATAGGATCCCTAGGAGTCGGAATCGACTTGACCACAATGGGTTTGGTTTTGGGCATAGAGAGAAAACAATAACACACGTGAGGAAAGTGCTTGGTAGTTCAATCATGTATACAAGACTAATTGGGCACAGCGGCCCAAAAGCAAAGGCAAGAAGACAGGAAGGGACAGGAAAACTGGAAGAACGGAAACAGGGAACTCGGGTGGAGAAGTGGAGAGTCTGACACATAGTGGGGTTGGCAACCAATGTCACAAAACAATTTGTGTATTAATTGTTTAATGAGAAACTAATGTGCTCTGTAAACTTTCACCAAAAGCACAATTAAAAAAAAAAAAAAAGAAGATGTAGTTGAGACAATACCTAAACTGTCTGATTGTACTGAAGGAAGATTTATATAATCAGAGAATATTTTTGGGATTAATTAGCTATAACCACATAGGAAAAGAAGAAAATAGAGTATGAGATGATTATTAACTACAGGGAAAGCAAAAAGTTACCCAGTCAAGGAAAATAATCATGGAGTTTATATAACCATCAAGATGTGAACAATAGTATTGATCATACTAAAATTACAATATAAATATATAGAGAGTTTATGGGGGATAAGGAGTTGTGTGTACATATAAAGGGATGGAGGGATAGAAAAGAGATACATTATCATATTCCTTAGCAAGATAATGCTTAAATTTGAAAGACAATCAAGAGGTAGCAATATAAACATGCTATTTAGAGTTACAGAGAAAATATTTTTAAAAATGACCTAAAAGAGTTGAAAGAAACTGCCTTTGGGAAGCAGAAAATGGAGAATGGGTGGACTTGCTTTTTTATAATAAAGCGGTTTCAAGTGCTTAAAAAAAAAGAAAAAGAGAAGACAGGCAAAGAGTTACTCATGTTTATCCATATGAAACAAATATGTAATTGAAGGAACATGTGCTTAGCATTAAGGCACGAAACTTGACATTGTTTATTAAGCCATGTTTTGCTTTCTGGTGACCTAATTTATATGACCCTAGATTATTTGAACCTAGAAATAGTCATTCATAAATTGTTAGTATTATTGCCTGCATAAAATAATTAAGTCATAGGATCATTATACAGGTTGAATAGGAAGATGGATTTGTAGCGGCCAAAGAGAAAGCATCTAATTTTTTAAAATTCCATTTCATATGGACATAAATCACAGTCAATTTCAAAACATGCCAGACACGCAGCTCATTCCACCATATTAGTCTATGAACAATGCTACAGAGAAGCACTGCTGGGAAAAATATGTAAATAGTCAGTAATCAGTTAAAAATTAGTTCACATTTTTTCCTTCATAAAGGAGTGCCTGAATTTTTTATTTAGAGAAACTAAAGAGATATGGAGGCTGTTTTCTTGTCTTCCTCCACAAATCTCAATTTTGCCAAAATGTATAAAAAAATTTTAAACGTCTAAGTTTGACACATAGAGAACAGTGTCATGTTGACTTCCTGAGTAGAAACATAATTTTCAAAAAGATAAATTTCCAGAAACATGTAATGAATTTTTCAAAGAATATGGAATTACTTATAAAATTATTAGGAACCTGAATCTTCTGTGAATCCCAAAACTATATGGTTGACAGGGGAGGAGACAGGGCAGAGGAGGTTGACAAGGCAGAAGAAGAGAGGCAAGGGGCACAAAAGCAAATGTTTTATGCAAGTCAAACAAGGTATTTTGAAGAATGGATAGGTGCACACTGTAAATGCGACAGCAACATCAAGACAGTGAATAAGCATTCCTCCTCTTGTGATTTGCTGAACATGTTCAGTGTGCTCATAAGAGAGTATTTGGACAGCACTACATAGTAACTGGAGAGAGCTGATTTACCCTACTAATGACTTCTCTACTGTAAACGTCTTTCCCTACTCTTGATACACAGGTAAATGTGTGTCCTAGATTCTCTCTTTAATCACATATTAAATTAAATTGAAAGAAAATGAAATATGTATTTCTGAATCATTGGAGTAACTTGGCTTTAAAGATCACTGGTGGCACAGTGGAGCCGTGGTGGTGCACTAGTTTAGAGCTTGGCTGCTAACCAAATAGTTGACATTTTGACTCGACCAGCCACTCCTTGGAAACCGTATGAAACACTTCTACGCCGTCCTATCGTGTCATTAGGAGTCGAAATCCACTGAATGGCAATGTTTTTTGGGTTTGCTGGTGTAATGGTTAAGAGCTCACCTGCTAACTAAAAGACGGTCAGTTCGAATCCACCAGCCACTTCTTGGAAACCCTCGAGGGCAGTTCTACTCTACCCGATAGGGTCACTATGAGTCAGAATCAACACGTTGGCAGCAGATTTGTAACCACCTAGTAATATGAGAATAATGGACTGATGTAGGTGGGAATGGCCAGTAATAAAGAGACTCGAAGAAAGATATATAGAAAAGGCTTTTTGTTCTTTTTTGTCAATTATAGACTAGGAATGAGATATCAGTACATAACACAGCAACTACAGAGGGACAGAAAAGAGAAAAACGACTGAATTTTCCTACACGAGTCCTTGACAAGCTCCAGAGTTATAAAAGACCAGGCAATTGAGGGGCTGAGTGAGTTGTGGAGTTGAAATTATTGGGTTAATAGAAACAAAATTTATGAATACTTTCTCAGGACAACTCTCACTGCCATCCATGAAATTGCACATCCATCCAAACAAAAAAAAGGCTATTGATACTTCACTTTTATAATAATTGAATGACTCTAGAGATAAAAAAAAAAAAAAATCCTCATAGCCTTTTTTTTTGATGTTCCCAAAATAATGAATAGCTCACCTTCAGTCAAGCAAATTCCAATTTAAAGAAAACCAAAAAACTGTCTGATTTACTTTTGAATGCCCTTGTTGTTAAACATGAATTTGATTCCAAGCTTCACCCGTCATTTGAAAAAGTTGTCCAGTACTGCAGAAGGAAAGCCACTTTTTAAATTGATGCTGGAGGACACTGTGATAAGATACAAAACAGACCAGATTCATTTATGGGATTAAACCAACTTTGTATTTGAATTAATTTTGCATAAAATTTCAACTCTGAAATAAGCAAGAGTACGAAAATCAGTAAGTTATGTATCTTTGCTCTCATCTCAGTTTCCCCTTCTGTATCATCATGATAATTTACTCCCTGAGAACAAATGATGATCACATGTGATGCTTCGTGTTATGCATGCAGTGCTGAGGCCAGTACAGAGAAAGCCTTTGCTGAAAGTCAGTGCCAATCGTGGTGGTGGTGGTGGTGATGACAATGATATTATTTCTAAGTCTTTAGTGGATAATATACAGGTATTCTAAATTTTAGTCACAACAAGTTTGAAATTATCTCATCTACACTTTGAAGTAATAGATTTTTCAACAAAACACTGGGAAAATAAATAATTCTTCATGTTTTTCCTTTGAAGAAAGTAACCTATTACCTATATGCTTGTGAAAAGCTTTTTGAAAAATATTTTTTGCTTGTTTTGTTTCTGTTTCAAAGTGACTCATAGTACACTCTTTATCTTTCAGAACAACTTCAGAAAGAAAAAGGTAAACTTTAATGATATTTAATTTATTTACAACTTACAATCTTTCTACACTGATTTTTGCTTTTTTCTCCTTTTTCTATGCCTTTAGTTCCCTGTAAAAAGTTGATATAATTTTCTCTTTTCTGCCTCATATTCATTCTTATTATATCACAACATTCCCTACCCATTTCTCTCTTCTTTCTACTTTCCCATCAGTTAATTCATCTTTCTCATTCTTCAATATCTTTACATACTGCATTATTTTTTCATCTTTCTTGATGACGCTAACAATAACTCCTTCTTGACCACTCTGAGATGAAGGGAATTTCTGATATGTGAAAGTATTTAGCAGAGCACTTGTGGTACCTGCTGTGCCCACAGTCTAAGAAAACCTCTTCTGTACAAGACACTCCTTAACAAAGTGCACTTGAAAGGATGGCCATATTCCCTGCCTCATGACTGAAGCCTCAGCTGTCTGGA
>NW_004444365.1:91905-100390 GCF_000243295.1 Trichechus manatus latirostris | reverse complement strand
TATATTCAAGAACAGAAAAGTGAGTCTGGTTTTTAATATATTTATTTATTTTTAATAGTCTCTGTAGTATAATTGTGTGGAACCCTTCCCAGCAATTTTTCCTATTCTTTTCCCACTACACATGCCAACTTCAACTTGGAGAAATTGGAGGTTCCTTCTGCGATCAGTCTAAACCCCAGCTGTCAGTGCAGACCTTTCTCTCATCCACTTTCACCTGGGGATAGGTCAGAGGGTCCTGGTCCCTTCTGTCTCTAGTTTCCATTCACATGGGGCTAGGTCACCAGGTACCAACCCCTTTTCTGTTTCTTAGGTCTGACAATTTGATGGAATGATTCACAAATGCAAGGGAAAGGATTATCTTTAGTAGAAAAGAAGGGATGCAGACACACAGGGCAAGGTCGGGGAGGGGTCTTGACACAGAGGCTGAATGTCCCCAGAGGATATACTAACCTTGCTGGGAGAAGATCTTTACTCTCATCATTCAGGAGGGAGCCTCCTTCTCCCAGGCCTTTATTAAACACCTCCCCACACAAGGCCGTGAAAAGTTACATCATGCTTCCTGAGTCTTAGTCAGCATTTGGTGCCCAGCTAGTCCCTCTTGGTCTGGTAGCCTCTGTTCATTGGCTTCAGGTGTGATCTAGCTCTCAGGCACAAGGACCAAAGGCCACATTTTTTATGGTAAGTGGGTTCGACACCTCACATCTGTATTAAAAGAATAGAGGAAGAACAGCACAGAATCATCTAAACAGACTCAGAAACACTATTTAACAAGATATAATACCCATTGAAGATAAAAAATATTAGTAAATTTGGGATGGAAAGGAACTCTTGAACGTGATAATGGAAATCTATGAGAAAACTAAAGCAAACACAATATTTAATGGTGAAAGACTGAATTCTTCCCTTAAATTCGGGAACAAGACATGGGGGTCCACTCTTGTCTCCTTTCTTCATTCCACTACAGGAGGTTCTAACTATGGCAAGCATGCAAGGAACAGACAGAAAAGGCATCCAGACAAGAAAGGAAGAAGTAAATGTGTTTTTATTGGAGAATGACATGATCCTGTATATAGAAAATCCTAAGGAATTCACAAAAAGTACTAACAATTATAAAAACAAATACATCAATGCTGTAGGAAAAAAAAGATCAATATACAAGCACAAATCGTTTTTCATATTTAAATAAGGAAATGTCCAAAAATGAAACTCAAGAAACATTTCAGTCACAATAACATTAAAAATGTTAAAATATTTAGGAGTAAATTGAACAAAAGAAGTGCAGGTCTCATACACTGAAGATTGCAAAATATTGCTGAAAGTAAACAAGTTCTAAATAAAGGGAGAGACATTCCACGTTCATGGATTGGATGACTCACTATTGTTAAGACTCCAGTTCTCCCCAAACCTGATTCATAGTAAGATGAAATCCCTGTCCAAATTTCAGCAGACCTTTTCTAAGTGTTTGTAAGTATGCAAAACTCCTAGTCTGGCCAGAGTAATTATAAAAACGAAGAACAAAGATGGAGGAATTTCCCTTCCCAATTTCAAAGTTCACTATAAAGTTACACTCATCATGACAGCGTGGTTGTGGCACAAGGATAGGCATAAAGATCACTGGAACAGAATTGAGAGTTCAGAAGAATATCCTTGTACTTCTGTTTAACTCATCTTTGACAAATATGCCAAAGAAATTATTTGGAAAAGGACAGTCTGTTCAAAATGAGTGCAGGGACGATTGCTGCTTTCCAACATTGCCTCTTTCCAAAAATGCCAAAAGGTGAATTTAGACCCACACTTCACATCTTAATATAGCAATGAAGTTAGAGTAGATCACACGCTTAAATGAAATAGCTGTCACAATCAAACTTTTAGAAGAAAACATACAAGAACCTCGACAGAGTTCTTAGTTACAACACTTAAAGCCTAGTCCATAAAATAAAAACTTGATTATGTGGACCTCATCAAAACTCCAAAACTGGCACTTCAACAGGCACAATTAAACGACTTACATGACAAGCAATAGACTTGGGGAAAAAATTTATAAAACACACATCCATTAGAGGATTGTTCACCAGAAGATTTTCTTTATGAGATGTGCTAAACAAAGTTTCGCAAGCTGAAGAGAAAAGGTACAGGAGGGAGCAGATGAGAGAAACCACACAGAGAATTAAAATATACAAACAAAAAAGGATGTATTGTCTGTCAATTCGGCAAAATACTAACTTAAACATTTTTATTTTATCAGATAACATTAAGGAAGTAAAAGGTAAGTTTTTGTTTTTTAATTTTCATTCATGCACAAATGATACCATTAATGCCTTACCCAATTTTACCTCTTTTACTTACTTTTTTAATTATTTCAATATGTATTTACTACCTATTTGTTTGATTTGTTTTTCAGAGAAAAGGAAGAAAGAAAAAGGTAAGGTTTAGTTTGTTTGTTTGCTTTTGTTTTTGTTTAAAGCTTTATCAGTCCCACTTAGAGTTGCCGTCGAATTGACTCTTACTCATAGTGACTCCTTGTTTGTCAGGGTTTTCAGTGGCTGATTTTTCAGAAATAGATCACCAGACCTTTCTTCCAAGATGCCTCCAACCTCTCTGTTAGCAGCCAAATGTATTCAACCTTTGCAAGACAGAAGCACTCTTTATAGCTTTACCTAAATATAAAAGAAATGTTTAAGGAAAACCTGTCGTTGATGATATGAAGGCAATGATTCTGCTATCTTGGCTGGATGCAGTAAAGGGACTTTGCCCTCAGGGAGCCGATATTATTAAAACTGTTATTTTTTTTGGAAATTCCCTCAATTTTTTTCTTTTTGATGACTATTCTGCTTGTTAACAGAGGAAATACAGGGAGAGTATGGTGAGTTTCTCATCTACAGCCAATTACAAGGGATGTAATTGAAGAAAACCCAGTTTTAAACAATACCAACACAAGGCTATCAGTAACTTCACATTCTGTAGAACAAATAGTGTTGACCTGGGTCCACCAATCAATCTGAAACTTTGTGACTCCATTTGCAATTCACTTCAATTTTTTTCTTAATGAATATTTGTTCCATTAGTTTTCCCAAAGTTTCCTAATGTTTATCAATTTTGTTTTTCAGAGAAAACGACGGAAGAGAACAGTAGGTTTTTATCTTCATATGAATACAAAGACTATAATTATAGGGAAGTCAGTGCTTGAGTATTTGAGAGCATGGCTGTGGATAATTTGGTATTGGGGAGTGAAAAGGGCTTAGACGGGGAATAAATGAATTGAACTTCCGTTACGTCATTTGTAAATTTGCTTCTGTTTATTTTTATTGGATTTGTGTCCTTTTTCTTTCCCAGAGGTAACTCCAGGAATGAAAGGTGAGAGTCTTATTTTCATCCACATACAGAGACTGTAACTGAAGAAACAACAAACCTAGGTAGTGCGAAGGTGTACTTATCAGTAACTTGGCAGGATATATAAAGTGTTTTGCCCCTTAGTATTTCATGTCATTGAACTTCTTTTGCTTTACTAACAAATTGCTTCTATGTTTTTAATGAATTCTTATTTGTTAATCAGAAAAAGAAGAGATAGGCAAAGAAGAATTATCCATGTTCATCCATATGCAAAAAATATAATTGAAGGAACACGGGCTTAGCCTTGAGGCAAGAAGCTTGGTATTATAGACCGACCAAGTTTTGCTCTCTGGTAACCTAGGGTGTATGATCCTAGATTATTTGAACCTAGAAATCTTAGTTCATAATTTGCTAATATGATTACCTGCATAAAATAATTCATGTCATAGGATCATTATAAATGTTAATTTTAAATAAGAGAATGAATTGCTAAAGGTCTAATGGAAAGAATCTAATTTTTATTTTAATTCCATTTCCTATCAATATAAGTCACAGTCAGTTTCAAAACATGTCAGACACACAGCTCATTCCACCATATTGAGTCTATGAAGAATGCTATAGAAAAGCACTGGTGGGAAAAATATGTAAATATTCAATAAGTATTTAAAAATTAGTACATATTTTTTCCTTCACAAAAGATTGCCTATTTTTTTTTTTTTTTCCAGAGAACAGACAGAGAGTTAAAGGTGAGTTTCTTGTCTTCCTCCACAAACAGAACACAACACGAGAGCAATTATTTCCAGCTCAAATTTGCCAAAATCGGTAAAACATTTTTCAAAAAGTCTAAATTTTGCACATAGAGGACAGTGTAATGTTCACTTCCTGAGGAAGAACATCATTTTCAAAAACGAAATGTTCGGAAATGCTTAATTAATTTTTCGAAGAATGTAGAATTACTTACAAAATTGCTAGCAATCTGAATCTTCTGTGAAACCCAAAACTCCGTGGTTGGCAGAGGAGGGAGACATTGCAGAGGAGGCTGAAAAGGAACAAGAAGAGATGCAGGAGACACAGAAGAAAGTGTTTTACTTAAGGCAGACAAGGTATTTTGAAGCACGAATAGGTGCACATTATAAATCCAAAAGAAACATCAAGCCAGTGAGTAAGCAAGCCTCCTCTTGTGATTTGCTGATCATGTTCAGTGTGCTCATAGGAGAGTAGTTGGACAGCACTGCACAGTATTTGGAGACACGTGATTCACTCTACGCATTTTTCTCCTCTACTGTAAATCCCTTTCCCTACTCTTAATACAGACACAAATGTATGCCCTATATTCCCTCTTTGATTGCAAATTAAGTCAAAAGAAACAGAAATGTAATATTTATGAATCACTTGAGTAACTTGGATTTAAGGATCACTAACACCTAGTAGGGTCACTATGAATTGGAACTGACTCAATGGCAACGGATTTGTTTTTTATTTTTGGTTTTGTTTTTCAACTACCGAGTAATATGAGAATTACGGACTAAGGAAGGTGGGATCTCCCGTAATAAAGAGACTCAAAGAAGCGTGATAATTAGGAAAGACTTTTTTTCTTTGATATAAGTTACAGAGTACAGAATAGAAATGAGCTATCAGCACATAGCAAGCAATTGCAGAGGGCCAGAAACCAGAAAGGGACTCAATTCTCCTGTAAGAATCCTTGGCATGTTCTCGATTTAGAAAAGATAATAAAGAAGCTGAGTTAGTTGTGGTGTTGAAAATTTGGTGTTGTTAGAAATACAATAGTTTTGTATATATAGATAAGAAGTGCCAAAAAATGAAATTCGAGAAACATTTCAGTCACAATCCCATTTAAAATGTTAAAATATTTAGGAGTAAATTGAACAAAAGAGGTGCAGGTATCGTGCACTGAAATTTACAAAACATTGCTGAGAGATATTCCATGTACATGGATTGAATGACTCCTTATTGATAAGACTCCGGTTCTCCCCAAACCCGATTTATACCACAATGCAATCCCTGTCCATATTTCATCAGATCCTTTCTAAGTGTTTATAAGTCTGCAAAACTCGTAGTATGGCCAAAGTAATTATGAAAACGAACAACAAAGATAGAGGAATTTCCCGTCAGAATTTCAAAGATCACTATAAAGCTACACTTATCATGACACTTTGGTTTTGGCACAACTATGAACATACAGATCACTGGAACAGAAATGAGAGTCCAGAAGGATATCCTTGAATTTCTATTCAACTCATCTTTGACAAAGATGCCAAAGAAATTGTTTTGGGGAAGGACAGTCTGTTTAAAAAGCAGTGCAGGGACGATTGCTACTTTCCACATTGCCTCTTTCCAAAAAGGCCAAAAGGTGAATTTAGACCCTCATTGCACATCTTAACACAGCCATGAAGTTAGAGTCGATCACACACTTAAATGTAAGCGCTGTCACAATCAAGCTTTTACAAGAAAACATATAAGAACCTCTTCAAGACTCTGGGTTACGAGTAGAGTTCCTAGTTACAACACCTAAAGCCTGGTCCATAAAATAAAAAGTTGATAAGTGGACCTGACCAAAACTCCAAACTTTGGCACTTCAACAGGCACAATTAAACGACTTAAATGACAAGCAACAGACTTGGAGAAAATATTTATAAAACACGTGTCCATTAAAGGATACATCTGAAGAAGATTTATTTATGAGAAATACTAAAGAAAGTCCAACAAGCTGAAGAGAAAGTGTACAAGAGGGAGAAGATGAGAGGGAAAGTGGATGATATATAGCATTATGACCTTGTGCCATGGTGTCTACGAATACTGGCATTCTAAAATCATCCACAAAAGGCAATTCACGGGGGAAGAAGATGATTGCCCAGCTGGATATCAATTGTGAAATTATTTCTGTATGTAAATGAAGAGTATGTTTTTCTTATTTCCCTCTTTTTATCAGCATGTATTCAAGAATATACAATTGAGCAATTTTTTTTTTTTTTTTTTAAATAGTCTACCTAGTATAATTGTGTAGAACCGTTCCCAGTAATTTTTTCTATTCCTTTTCCACTCCACATGCCAACTTCATCCTGGAGAAATTGTAAGTTCCTTCGGCGATCAGTCCAGATCCCAGCTTCCAGTGCAGACCTTTTTCTCATCAACATTCACCCAGTGATAGGTCAGTGGGCATCAGCCCCTGCTGTCTCTAGTTTCCATTCACCTGGGCCTAGGTCAAAAGGTACTGACTCCTTCTCTGTTTCTTAGGTCTGAAAATATATTGGAATGACTCACAAATGCCAGGGCAAGGGCTATGTTACACAAGCAGATGAAAGGATACAAATACATACGCAAGGTCTTGCTAGGGTCTTGGCACAGAGCAAACATGTCCCCAGAAGATGTGCTTACCCTTCTGGGAGAAGACATTAACTCTCAACATCCAGGAAACTCCAAGGAGGCTACTTCCCCCAAGCCTTTATTGATAGCCACCCCCCCCCCAGGAAAGTTTACATCTTGCCTCCTGAGTCTTAGCATCCAGCCCCTAGGTAGTCCCTCTTGGTCTGGTAGCCCCTACTCATTGGCTTCAGGTGTAGTCCCACTCTCAAGAACAATGTCCAAAGGACACAAATTTAATGGCAAGTGGGTTCCAAACGTTACATCCATATTAATAGAATAGAGGACAAACAACATTATGATCATCTAAATAAACATTTAACAAGATCCAATACCCATTGTGGATAAAAAATCTTAACGAACTTGGGATGAAAGGGAACTCTTCAACATGGTAGCAGAAATCGATGAAAAAACTAAAGCAAATGCCACACTTAATGGTGAAAGACTGAAGTTTTCCCTTAAATTCAGGAACTAGACACGGATGTCCACTTATATCTGTTTTATCCATTGTGCCACTGGAGGCTCTAGACATTCAAGCATGCAAGACACAGATAAAAAAGGCCTCCAGACTGGAAAGGAAGATGTAAATCTGATTTTACTGGAGAATGACGTGATCCTGTATATAGAAAATCCTAAAAAATCCACAAAAATTATTAGAAAGTATAAAAAAAGATATCAATGTAACAGGAAAAAAAGTTCAATATACAAAAACCAATTGTTTTTATATTTAAATAAAGAAATGTCCAAAAATGAAATTCAAGATACATTTCAGTCAGAATGACATTCAAAATGTTAAAATATTTTGGAGAAAATTGAATCAAAGAAGTGCAGGTCTCATACACTGAAAATTACAAAACATTGCTGAGAGAAACTAAAGAAGCTGTAAAGTAATGGAGAGACATTCCATGTTCATGGGTTAAATGACTCACTATTTTTAAGACTCCAGTTCACCCCAAACCTGATTTATAGCACAATGCAATCCTTGTCCAAATTTCAGCAGACCCTTTCTAAGTGTTTGTAAGTATGCAAAACTCCTAGTCTGGCCAAAGTAATTATGAAAACGAATAACAAAGCTAGAGGAATTTCCCTTCCCAATTTCAAACTTCACTATAAAGTTACACTCATCATGACAGCATGCTTGTGGCACAAGGATAGGCATAAAGATCCGTGGAACAGAATTGAGACTTCAGAAGAATATCCTTGTACTTCTGTCCAACTCATCTTTGACAAACATGCCAAAGAAATTATTTTGGAAAAAGACAGTCTGTTCAAAAAGCAGTGCAGGGACGATTGCTGCTTGCCAACATTGCCTCTTTCCAAAGGTGCCAGAAGGTGAATTTAGACCCACACTCCACATCTTAGTATAGCAACACACTTAAATGAAAGAGCTGTCACAATCAAACTTTTACAAGAAAACATACAAGAATCTCTTCAAGACTCTGGGTTAAGCACAGAGTTCCTAGTTACAACACTTAAAGCCTAGTCTGTAAAATAAAGAGTTGATTTAGTGGACCTCATCAAACTCCAAACTTTGGCACTTCAACAGGCACAGTTCAACGACTTAAATGACAACCAATAGACTTGGGGAAAAAAATTCATAAAACACACTGGCGGGCGTAGCCTTGAGGCAAGAAGCTTGGTATTAATATACCGACCAAGTTTTGCTGTCTGGTAACCTAGTTTGTATGATCCTAGATTATTTGAACATAGAAATCTTCATTCATATATTGCTAATATGATTACCTGCATAAAATAATTCATGTCATAGGATCAT
>NW_004444365.1:89787-91215 GCF_000243295.1 Trichechus manatus latirostris | reverse complement strand
CCTCCTCTTGTGATTTGCTGATCATGTTCAGTGTGCTCATAGGAGAGTAGTTGGACAGCACTGCACAGTATTTGGAGACACGTGATTCACTCTACACATTTTTTTCGTCCACTGTAAATGCCTTTCCCTACTCTTAATACATACACAAACGTATGCCCTAAATGCCCTCTTTGATTGCAAATTAAGTCAAAAGAAACGGAAATGTAATATTTATGAATCACTTGAGTAACTTGGATTTAAGGATCACTAACACCTAGTAGGGTCACTATAAATTTGAATTGACTCAATGGCAATGGATTCGTTTTTTTATTTTTTGTTTTGTTTTTTAACTACCTAGTAATATGAGAATTATGGAATAAGGAAGGTGGGATCTCCAATAATAGAGAGACTCAAAGAAGCATGATAATTAGAAAAGACTTTTTTTCTTTGATGTAAGTTACAGAGTACAGAATAGAAATGAGCTATCAGCACATAGCAAGCAATTGCAGAGGGCCAGAAACCAGAAAGGGACTGAATTCTCCTATAAGAATCCTTGGCAAGTTCTAGATTTAGAAAAGATGGGGTGTTGAAAATTTAGTGTTGTTAGAAATACAATAGTTTGTATATATAGATAAGAAGTGCCCAAAAATGAAATTCAAGAAACATTTCAGTCACAATCCCGTTTAAAATGTTAAAATATTTAGGAGTAAATTGAACAAAAGAAGTGCAGGTCTCATACAGTGAAAATTACAAAACATTGCTGAGAGAAAGTAAAGAAGTTCTAAACCAATGGAGAGACATTCCATGTTCATGGATTGAATGACTCCCTACTGATAAGACTCCAGTTGTCCCCAAACCTGATTTATAGCACAATGCATTCCCTGTCCAAATTTCAGCAGACCCTTTCTAAGTGTTTAGAAATATGCAAAACTCCTAGTATGGCCAAAGTAATTACGAAAACAAAGAACAAAGATACAGGAATTTCCCTTCACAATTTCAAAGCTCACTATAAAGCTACACTTATCATAACACTGTGTTGTGGCACAAGGATAGACATACAGATCACTGGAACACAATTAAAAGTCCAGAAGGATATTGGTGTATTTCTATTCAACTCATCTTTGACAAACGTGCCAAAGAAATTATTTTGGGAAAGGGCAGTCTGTTCAACAAGCAATACAGAGATGATTGTCACTTTCCAAAACTGTCTCTTGAGGATCCACATGTCATAAGGTGAATTTAGACCCTCATTGCACATCTTAACACAGCAATGAAGTTAGAGTGGATCACAGACTTAAATGTAAGAGTTGTCACAATCAAACTTTTACAAGAACCTCTTCAAGACTCTGGGTTAGGCATAGAGTTCTTAGTTACAACACCAAAAGCCTAGTCCATAAAATAAAAAGTTTCTTAAGTGGACCTCATCAAAACTCAAAACTTTGGCACTTC
>NW_004444365.1:86569-88010 GCF_000243295.1 Trichechus manatus latirostris | reverse complement strand
GTCTATAGGTTGTCTTTTCACTCTTTCGGTGAAGTCTTTGGATGAGCATAAGTGTTTGATTTTTAGGAGCTCCCATTTATCTAGTGTCTCTTCTGGTGCTTGTGCATTGTTACTTATGGTTCGTATTGTGTTTATGCCATTATTAGGGCTCCTAGAGTTGTTCCTGTTTTTATTCCATGATCTTTATAGTTTTTGTTTTTATATTTAAATCTTTGATCCAGTTTGAGTTAGTTTTTGTGCATGGTGTGAGGTATGGGTGTTGTTTCAGTTTTTTGTATATAGTTATCCAGTTATGCCAGCACCATTTGTTACAGAGACTGTCTTTTCCCCAATTTGAGGACTTTGGGCCTTTGTCAAATATCAGCTGCTCATAGGTGAATGAATTTATATCTGGATTCTCAACTCTGTTCCATTGGTCTATGTATCTGTTGTCGTACCAATACCAGACTACTATGGCGGTATAATAGGTTCTAAAATCATGTAGTGTGAGGCCTCCCACTTTGTTCTTCTTCTTCAGTAAGGCTTTATTTATTTGTGGCCTCTCCCCTTTCCATATGAAGTTGGTGGTTTGTTTCTCCATCTCATTAAAAAATGCTGATGGAATTTGGATCGGGATTGCATTGTATCTGTGGTTCGCTTTGGGTAGAATTGACATTTTCACTATGTTGAGTTTACCTATCCATGAGCAAGGTATGTTTTTCCACTTACGCAGGTCTCTTAATTTCTTGCAGTAGTATCTTGTAGTTTTCTCTGTATACATCTTTTACATCTCTGGTTAGATTTATTCCTAAGTATTTTATCTTCTTAGGGGCTATTGTAAATGGTATTGATTTGGTAATTTCCTCTGCGAGGTTCTCTTTGTTGGTGTAAATGAATCCAACTGATTTTTTTATGTTTGCCTTGTATCCTGAAAATTTGCTGAAATCTTCTATTAGTTCCAGTAGTTTTCTTGTCGATTCTTTGGGGTTTTCTGTGTATAAGATCATGTCATCTGCTGATAGAGATACTTTTACTTCTTCCTTACCGATTTGAATGCCCTTTATTCCTTTTTCTAGCCTAATTGCTCTGGCTGGGACCTCCCGCACAATTTTGTATAAGAGTGGTGATAAGAGGTTCCCGTTCTCAAAGGGGAATGCTTTCAGACTCTCTCCATTTAGGATGATTTTGGCTGTTGGCTTCCTATAAATGCCCTTAATTATAATGAGAAATTTCCCTTCTATTCCTATTTTGTTGAGAGTTTTTATCATGAATGGATGTTGGACTTTGTCAAATGCCTTTTCTGCATAGATTGATAAGGTCATGTGGTTCTTGTCTTTTGTTTTATTTATGTGATGGTTTACACTGATTGTTTTTCTAATGTTGAACCACCCCTACATACTTGGTATAAATCTCACTTGGTCATGGTGAATTTCTTTTTTGTTTTTTGATATGTTGCTGAATT
>NW_004444365.1:83401-84896 GCF_000243295.1 Trichechus manatus latirostris | reverse complement strand
TCTGTGCCAAGTCATTTTTCTTTATGTATTTTCTTTTCATCTTTTTCATTGTTGTTGATTTTGTGTTTGCTGAGTCTTTATATTTTTCTAGTTTTTTATTTTGATTTGTAGGATTTTTAGTTTACTTTGTGGTTACCTTAATATTTACTCCTATATTTCTACATTTATACCAGTCTTTTATTTCTTTATATCTCCTTGACTTCCCCTACATATGAAAAATCTATGTCTACATTTATTAGTCCCTCTTTTTTGTTTTAATGTTCTCCTTTTTTACATATTGATATCTCTGTCTCCCTATTCAATGTTTTTGCTTTGATGTATTTTCGACTTCCTTATCTGAATCGATATGTGGTTGCTCTGTCCTGCATTCTAGTCTTGGGTTGTTATCTGATGTTACTGATTTTCTAACTGAAGGACTCCCTTTCGTGTTTGTTGCAATTTTGATTTGGTTTTTGCAAATTCCCTGAACTTCTGTTTTCCTGGAAGTGCTCTAATTTCACCACCATATTTGAGAGACAGTTTTGATGGATATATAATTCTTGGCTGGCAGTTGTTTGCCTTCAAGGTTTTATATATGTCATCCCATTGCCTTCTTGCCTGCATGGTTTCTGCTGAGTCATCTGAGCTTATTCTAATTGACTCTCCTTTGTAGATGACTTTTCTTTTATCCCTGTCTGCTCTTAAAATTCTCTCTTTACCTTTGGTTTTGGCAAGTTTGATTATAATATATCTTGGTGACTTTCTTTTGGGATCTACTTTATGTGGGGTTCGGTGAGCATCTTGGATATATATCTTCTCATCTTTCATGATATGCGGGAAGTTTTCTGTCAACAAATCTTCAACAATTCTCTCTGTATTTTCTGTTATCCCCCCATGTTCTGGTACTATAATCACTTGTAGGTTATTTCTCTTGATAGAATCCCACATAACTCTTAGAATTTCTTCATTCTTTTTAATTTCTTTATCTGATTTTTCCTCATATAAGTTGGTGTCAAGTGCTTTATCTTCAGTGTTATTTATTCTGACTTCTACTGCCTCAATTCTGCTCCTATGACTCTCTAGTGAGTTGTCTAATTCTGAAATTTTATTGTTAAGCCTCTGGATTTCTGATTGCTTTCTCTCTATGGATTCTTGCAGCCTATTAAATTTGTTATTATGCTCTTAAATAACTTTTTTAAGTTCCACTACTACTTTGTCTATATGTTCTTTAGCAATTCCTACATTTTGAGGATTTTTCTCTCTAATTTCTAGAAGAGTTCTGTATATTAATCTTTTGTATTCCTTCTCTGGTAATTCCAAGAAATTCTCTTCCTCCAGAGAATTTATTGATTCTTTATTTTGGGAGCTGCTGAAGCCATCATGGACTGCCTGTTTATGTGATTTGATATAGACTGTTGTCTCCGAGCCATCAATAAGTTATTATCATTTTATTTTATATTTGTTTAGTGTGTCCTAGCTTCTTGTTCTGTTTTGCCCAAATAGGCTGCTCGAGTGT
>NW_004444365.1:70060-82728 GCF_000243295.1 Trichechus manatus latirostris | reverse complement strand
CCAGTAGCTTATTTTTTCTCGTTTGTTAATTTGTTCCATCTCCAAGACCAGGAGAATTGGTCAGGGTGCCTTATGGGATCTACTTCTGGCCCAGGAGACTCAGAGATTTTGGATGCTGGCTGGACTAGTGCAGAGTGGGGAGGTGGGAAGTAAAAGGGAGAGAGGTTTTTCCCAAATGGGTTTTTTTTTTTTTTTTTTTTTTAAATCCTAGAGAAAGCCACACACATGTACTTATCTTTAGCCAATTGGGAGCTGCTTTTCACTGGTTCAGAGTATTCAAGCAGAATCTCTGCTGCAGGATATCTCTTGATGTGGAAACTGCCCCCCATGCACACGCACGGACCTGTGTGATAGCTTCATTGCACATCCCGACTTGTCCAGGCTGAAGAGCTGCAGCTCCAACAGAGTCCAGTCTGGCACACCTCACTTCTTCCACATCGTCTCCCTGTCCCCCCACCACTCAGTCCAGTTCCTCAACTTTGCCTTATTCAGGGCTCCTAGATATTCGTATACAATCAAATCACTTGTTTTTCCAGGTCTTTGTTGTAAGAGGGATATAGGAAGCCATCTGACTACTCTGCCATCTTGGCCCTACCTCCCAGAAGATTTTCTTTATGAGATATGCTAAACAAAGGTTTGCAAGCTGAGGAGAAAGGATACAAGAAGGAGCAGATGAGAGGGTAAAGCACATGGAAAATTTAAAAAAAAGGATGAATAGTCTGTCAGTTCTACAAAATACTGTTTTGTTCTATAAAAGGATAATTAAAATTAAAAAAGGATGAATAGTCTGTCAGTTTTACAAAATAACTATTTTTTCTGTAATTTTTTCCAGATAGAGTTAAGGAAGAGAAACATAAATTTTTTATTTTCATTCATGTACAAATGATATTATCAATACCTTAACTTATTTGTACCTCTTTTACTTCATTTTTAAATTGTTTATATATATATTTGTTATGCAGTGGTTAAGTGATAAGGCTGCTAACCAAAAGGTTGGCAGTTCAAATCCACTGGCTGCTCCTTGGAAACCGTATGAGGCAGTTCTCCTCTGGACTGTAGGGTTGCTATGGGTGAGAATTGACTCGATGGCAATGGGTTTGGTTTCTTGGTATAAGTTTATTTAATTTGTTTTTCAGAGGAAAGAAAGGAAGAGAAAGGTGTCCTTTGTTTTTTAAAGTTTTATCGGTTCTAATTTTAGTTGCCTTCAAAACAACTCTTACTTATGGTGACTCCATGTTTCACAGGGGTTTCAATGGCTGGTTATTTGAAATGAATCACCAGAACTTTCTTCCAAGGTACCTCAGAGTGAACTCAAAACTCCAGTCTTTCTGATAGCAGCCAAGTGTATAAACTACTTGCAATACAGAAGCACTCATTAAAGCTTCATCCAAATATAGAATAAATGATTAAGGAAAACCAGTCCTTGATGTTATGAAGTCAATGTTTCTGCTATCTTGGCAGCCTTCTAATAGTCTTCCAATTCATGAACATGGAATGTCTCTTCACTTGTTTAGAAATATAATTTATGAATATTTTCTTAGTACCACTCTCACTGCCATCCATGAACTTTCACATGCATCCAAACAGAGCAAAAGACAGTTAATACTTCACCTGTATAATAATTGAATGGCTCTACAGAAGAAAAAAAATCTGCATAATTTGTGCCTGAGATATTCTCCAAAATAATGAGGTCATCTTGAAGTGGGGCTCTATTTCAGTCAAGCAAAATCCAGTAACAAAATGTGTCCAGTTTGATTTTAAATGACGTTATTTTAAAATATGAAATTGATTCCAAGTCTTAGCTATCATTTGACAGAGTTGTCAAGTACAGGAGTTGGGAAGCTACTTTTTAAATGATACAGGAGGACTCAGTGATAATACACAAAACAGAGGAGGTTAGTGTATGGAATAAAACCAACTTTGCCTTGAATTCATTTTACATGTATTTCCAAATCAGGAATAAGCAAGAATGGGGAACTCAGCAAGTTATGGACTTTTTCTCTCATCTCTGTTTCCCCTTCTGCATCATCATAATAGTTTACTCCCTGAGAACTTTCGATGATCAGATGTGATGTTTCCTGTTATATGCAGTGCTGAGGCCGGTACAGAGAAGGCCCTTCCGAAAGTCAGTACCAGTCGTGGTGGTGGTAGTGATGATGATGACAATGATATTATTTCTAAAGAGGTCTTCAGGGGTCATTTGGAGGGATTACAACTTTTAGTCACAATAAGCTTGAAATTCTTTATCTGCACTTTGAAGCAGAACCGTAATAAGCTTCATAGATTTTTCAACAAAACAAGGAGAAAATAAATAATTCTTCATGTTTCCTCTGAAGAGGGTAATCGATTACATATATTCTTGGTGAAAAGTTTTTTGAAAGATACTTCTTGTTGGTTTTGATTCTATTTGAAGGTGACTCCTATTATTCTCTTTGTAAGAACAACTTCAAAAACAGGTGGTAAACTTTCATGACAAATACTTTATTTACAAGATATAATCTTCCTACACTGATTTTTGCTTGTTTCTCCTTTTTCTATCCCTTTAGTTCTCTGTGTTAAGTTTTGTATAATTTTCTATTTTGTGTTTTTTACTCATTCTTATTATATCATAACCTCCCCTACTCATTTTTGACCTCTGTACTTCTCCCATGAGTTAACCCATATTTCATATTTTTCCTTTATCTTTTTCTACTGCATGATTTTTTTCACCTTTGTTCATAATGCTAGTGATATCTCATTCTTGCCTACTCTGACATGAGAGAATTTCTGATATAGGAATGTATTTGGCAGAGTTCCTGTGGTGCTTGCTGTACCCATATTTTTTTTATTGTTCTTTAAGTGAAAGTTAACAGCTCAAGTTAGTTTCTCATGCATTTATACACACATAGTTGTGTGACCGTAGTTGCTATCCCTATAATGTGACAGCACACTCCTCCTTTCCATCCCAGTTTTCCCATGTCCATTCAACCAGCTAATATCCCTTCGGGAATGGTTTTAGTTCTGGGTTAACAGAGAGTCTGGGTGCAATGTCTTTTGGGGTTCCTACAGTCTCAGTCAGACCATTAAGTCTGCTGTTTTTACTAGAATTTAAATTCTGCACCCCACTTTTCTCTTGCTCCATCAGGGACTCTCTGTTGTGTTCCCTGTCAGGGGGGTCATTTGGGGTAGCTGGGCACCATCTAGTTCTTCTGGTCTCAAGCTGATGGAGTCTCTGGTTTATGTGGCTCTTTTTGTCTCTTGGGCTAATATTTTCCTTACATCTTTCATGTTCCTCATTCTCCTTTGTTCCAGGTGGGTTGGGATCAATCGATGCATCTTAGATGGCAGCTTGCTAGCTTTTAAGACCCCAGACACCACTCACCAAAGTGGGATGCACGACGTTTTCTTAATACACTTTGTTATGCCAATTCACCTAGATGTCCCCTGAAAACATGGTCCCCAGACCCCTGTCCCTGCTACACTGTTCCTTGAAGTGTTTGGTTGTGTTCAGGAAACTTCTTACCTTTTGGTTTAGTCCAGTTGTGTGGACTTTGCCTGTGTTTTGTGTTGTCCTTCCTTTACCTGAGATAATTCTTATCTACTATCTAGTTAGTGAATTTCCCTCTCCACCTTTGTAACAATCAAAGAATATTTTCTTCTGTGTTTAAACCTTTTCTTGAGTTCTTATAATAGTGATCTCATACAATATTTGTTCTTTTGCAACTGACTAATTTCACTCAGCATAATGCCTTCCAGATTCATCCATGTTATGAGATGTTTTGTGGATTCATACTTGTTCTTTATCATTGCGTAGTGTTCCATTGTGGGAATATACCATAGTTTGCTTATCCATTCATCTGTTGACAGGCACCTAAATTGTTTCCATCTTTTTGCTATTGAGAATAATGCCGCAATGAACATGGGTGTGCATATATCTATTCGTGTGACACCTTTTATTTCTCTAGGATTTATTCCAAGGAGTGGGTTTGCTGGACCATATGGTACTTCTGTTCCTAGCTTTTTAAGGAAGCTCCAAATCAGTTTCCAAACCGTTTGTACCATTTTACATTCCCATCAAGACTGTGTAAGTATTCCAGTCTCTCCACAACCACTCCAACATTTATTATTCTGTGTTTTTTGGATTAATGCTGGCCTTGGTGGGGTAAGACAGTATCTCATTGTAGTTTTGACTTTCATTTCTCTAATGGCTAATGATCATGAGCATTTCCTCATGTATCTGTTAGCTGCCTGAATGTCTTCTTTGATGAAGTGTCTGTTCATATCCTTTGCCCATTTTTTAAATTAGGTTGTTTGTCTTTTTGTTGTTGAAGTTTTGCTGTATCTTGTAGATTTTAGAGATTAGACCCTGATTGGATATGTTGTAGCCAAAATTTTTTTCCAGACTGTAGGCTGTCTTTGTACTCGTTTGGTGAAATCTTTTGATGAGCATAAGTGTTTGATTTTTAGGAACTCCCAGTTATCTACTTTCTCTTCTGGTGTTTGAGCAGTGTTAGTTATGTTTTCTATTCTGTTATGCAATGTATTAGGGTTCCTAGCAGTGCCCTTATTTTTTCTTCTATGATCTTTTATTAGATTTTATATTTAGATCTCTAATCCATTTTGAGTTCATTTTTGTGCATGGTGTGAGGTATGGGTCTTTTTTCAGTATTTTGCAGATGGATATCCACTAATGCCAGCACCATTTGTAAAAAGACTGTCTTTTCCCCCATGTAATGGACTTTGGGCCTTTATCAAATATCAGTTGCCCATAAATGGATGAATTTACTTCTGAATTCTCAATTCTGTTCCACACCCTTATCCCTAGAGGTATTTTTGTAAGCATTCTGTGTGTGTGTGTGTGTGTGTGTGTGTGTGTGTGTGTGTTTTCCACAGCAGCATGTAAAAATAATTAGGCATAGGTGCACTTATAAAAATGCCTCATGGGGGAAGGGCGCAGTTGGCAAGCAAACATAGAAGGCCATGTTAGTTGGGTAAAAATACAGTAACCTCATTCATTCTCTGATGAATATAAATCCCAGGGCATGATACAGAAAACAATAACTCTGAAATATGATGACATAGCAGACAACTCAGGGACCTTGAGTGTGAGGAGCAACACGATAATGAATTCCCCAAGGTTTTTGATTTGCCTCCCATATATCCTAGGTGAGGTGCTACTAGGATGTCAGCAAACCAGAACCACCAACAGGCAAAGAGAGAAAAAAAAAGAGAGATTTTTAAAAACTCTAGTAAAGCCTTCTTCCTCTACAAAAAGGATCAATAAAATAGTGGCTTAGCAAAAAAAAAAAAAAATTACCACCCTTTTGTCAGTTTGTAGTACTCTGGTGGCTTGTGTATTGCTATGATAGTGGAAGCTATGCCACTGGTATTCCAAGTAGGGCCACCAATGGAGAACAGGTTTCAGCAGAGCTTCCAGACCAAGACAGACTAGGAAGAAAGGCCTGATGATCTACTTCTGAAAGTTACCCAATGAAAATTTTATGGGTAGCGATAGAGCGTTGTCTGATATAGCGCTAGAAGTTGAGCCCTTCAGGTTGGCAGGCACACAAAATATGACTGGGGAAGAGCAGCCTCCTCAAAATAGAGTTGACCTCAGTGATGAGTGTGGAGTAAAGCCTTCAGGATCTTCATTTGTTGTTGTGTCACGGCTGAAAAAGAAGAGTAACAATCACAAAAATCCGTTAGTAATCGGAACCTGGAAAGTAGAAAGTGTAAATCAAACAAAATTAGAAGTTGTCAAAAATGAAATGGAATGCTTGAAGATTGATATCCTAGGCATTAGCATGCTCAACAGGATTGATATGGGCCATTAGGACTGCAACAGTCATGTGGTCTACCATGCCGGGAACAATAAATTGAAGAGGAAGAGCAGCACGTTCACTGTCAAAATAAACATTTCAAGATCTATCCTGAAGTACAATGTTGTCAGTGACAGGTTAATGCCCATATGCCTTTAAGGAAGACATTGAATATGACTATCCTTCATATTTACTGAACAACCACGTATGCCAAAGATGAAGAAATTGAAGATTTTATGAACTACTGTAGTCTTCAAACTTTTTTAAACAATATTTTATTGAGTTTTGAGTGAAAGTTTACATAGCAAGTTAGGTTCCCATTTGACAATTTCCACACAAATTGTTCAGTACCATTAGTTACATTTATCACAATGTGTCAACATTTTCTTTAATTTTATTCCATTTGTTCTATATCCAATACTCCAGTTTCCTAATCCCTTTATTTTCTCATCTTTGTTTTTGAGTAATTGTTGACATTTCGGGTCTCATACTGACGGTTTTTAAGTAAGAGCACCAATATTATGGGTAATTGCCTTTATTTTGTGTGGCACTCTTCTATTTTACTAAAAGGTGATCTCTAGGAGTAGATTTGGTTCTAGACACAAAAGAGTCTCTCAGGGCAATAGTCTTAGTGAGTCTTCTGTTCTCTGCTGTTCCAGATTGTCTGGCTTTTTTTTTTAAGAGTTTAAGTTTTTGGAGGCAGGGCCAAGATGGCGGAGTAGTCATATGCTTCCTGTCATCCCTCTTAAAACGAAGACTCAAAAAAACAAGTGAATTGATTATATATGACAATCTAGGAGCCCTGAACATCAAAGGCAAAGTTAAGGAATCAGATTGAGTGGGGAGGAGGGAGAGAGAGTTTGGAAGCAGTGAGGAGTTGCCAGAACTGATCCAGCAAGAGCAGGAGTCCTTCAGGCTGGATCAGCTAGCATGTGCAGTGAAGCAAGCAGTGATGCTTGGGAGGCGTTTTCTACATTGGGAGGGAACCAGTGGCAGAGAGTCTACTTGGACATCCAGAACCAGTGAAAAGCAGCACTCAATCAGCAAAAGATAAGTACTTGCATTTGGCCTACAACTCGGATCAAATAACACCCCCTTTGGGAAAAAGCTCTCTCCTAATTACCTCCCCCTCCCCACTCTGCACTGGGTCCCAGGCAGGCTTCAGCTACTGCTGCATCCCCAGGGTTGGCAGTATGACCCATCAAGCACCCTGAGCCATTCTCTCGGCCTTGGAGAGGGAACAAATTAACAAACAGGGAAAAATTATCTGCTGGCTCCCCTTAGCCAGGAACTCAGGGTAAGCACAGCTCTTTTGCCTAGGCACAGGCATAAGAGGTCCATGGATTTTGAATGCCTTTCACACCTGAGTAGACTTATGTGAGCCCATTTCAACAGTGCAGGCCCTCATTACCACAGTACAAAAAGGTATATACCTGAAGTCTAACTTCAACTTTTTCAGCTATATGGTGAAGTGGCAGGTTGGTGACATTTGACACTACTGTGCCCATTGGGCAGGTTCACTCTTGCCCACATTGAGGGCCAGAGGACTGGTGGTGCCACTCAAACCACCTAGTCACTTGTGACAGGCATCCAAGGATAAGTGATGTCCCCTAGTCTTTACAGCCAACAGCATTTGCTGCTTATAGTCAGGCTGCAAAACTTACCCATCTATGCACTGTAGGGGACAGGGACACGCTTTCCTCCTGGACACTCGGGGGCAGCCATCGGCCCCTTGCCTCGCTCAGAATGTGACACCCTGCTGCGGCTGGATGCTTGTGTCTACACCAATCACCCATGCCTGTCTAGGACTGTAGGTGAGAGCCTACACCACACACTTGGTGGCCTACTACCTGGACACCTAAGCTGAATCCATACAGGAGGTTTGTGTGGACTTCTAGGCTCACATACTTAGTGGCAGGACATTGGCGCTTCAGGGGCACTGGTGATAGGGTTAGCTCACATGGGCAGCCTATTTGGGTATATCAAAACAAAACAAAACAAGAAGCTAGGACAAAGTAAGCAAACTAAAAAAAATAAATACAATAACTTATTGATGGCTTGGAGACAACAGTCAGTATCAAATCACATAAAAAAGCAGACCATGATGGCTTCAGTAAGCTCCCAAAATAAAGAATCAAGAAATTTTCTGGAAGAATAGTATTTCTTGGAATTACTGGAGGGATAATACAAAAGATTAATATACAGAACTCTTGAAGATATCAGGAAGGAGATCAGACAAAATGTAGAACAAGCCAAGGAACACACAGACAAAGCAATAGAGGAACATAAGAAGATTAAAGAAGAGCATAATGACAAATTTAACAGGCTGCAAGAATCCATAGAGAGATAGCAATCAGAAATCCAGAAGAACAACAATAAAATATCAGAATCAGACAACACAATATAACATCATAGGAGCAGAAATGAGGCAATAGAAGTCAGAATTAGTGAGATTGAAGATAAAACACTCGACAACAACTTATTTGAGGAAAAATCCAATGAAAGAATTTTAAAAAATGCAGAAAACCTAAGAATTATGTGGGACTCTAGCAAGAGGAATAACCTACAAGTGATTGGAGTACAGAATAGGAGGGGATAACAGAAAATACACAGAGAATTGTTGAAGATTTTTTGGCAGAAAACTTCCCTGATATTGTGAAAGATGACAAGATATATATCCAAGATGCTCATCTAACCCCACATAAGGTAGATCCCAAAAGAAAGTCACCAAGACATGTTATAATTAAACTTGCTAAAACAAAAGATAAAGAGGGGATTTTAAGAGCAGCTAGGGATAAATGAAAAGTCATCTACAAAGGAGAGTCAATGAGGCTAAACTCAGACTACTCAGCAGAAAGCATGCCAGCAAGAAGGCAATGGGATGACATTTATAAAGTCTTGAAGGAAAAAAATTGCTATCCAAGAATTACATATCCAGCAAAACTGTCTAAAATATGATGGCAAAATTAGGGCATTTCAAGATAAATAAAAGTTTAGGGAATTTGCAAAAACCAAACCAAAATTACAAGAAACACGTAAAGGAGTCTTCCGGTTAGAAAATCAATAACATCAGATAACAACCCAAGCCTAGAACACAGGAAAGAGCAACCAGATAGCAACCCAGATAGGGAAGTCACAAAAGTAAATCAAACCTAAAACAACGAAAATAGGGAAACAGAGATGTCAATATGTAAAACATGACAACATTAAAACAAAAAGAGAGACTAAAAAATGTAGACATAGATTTTTCCTATGGAGAGGAAGTCAAGGCAATATGAAGAAATAAAAGACTTGTTTAAACTTAGAAAAATAGGGGTACATATTAAGGTAACCACAAAGGAAACTAGCAATCCTACACATCAGAATAAAAAACAAGAAAAATACAAAGACTCAGCAAATACAGAATTAACAACAACAAAAAAGATGAAAAGAAAATACATAAAGGAGAACAATTCAGCAGAGAAAATTAAGTGGAACAAAGAAACAGTCAACAACAAGCAAAAAAATATATCAAAATGACAGCACTATACCAAAATGACAGCACTAAACTCATGCCTATCAATAATTACGCTGAATGTAAATGGATTAAATGCACCAATAAAGAGACAAAGAGTGGCAGAATGCATAAAATAATCAATCTGTCTATATGCTGCCTACAAGAGACACACCTTAGGCTTAAAGACAAACTAAAACTCAAAGGATGGAAAAAAAAAATACGTCAAGCAAGACAACAGTATTAATCTCTGTCAAAATAGACTTTAAAGTAAAATCCACCGCAAAGGATAAAGAAGGACACTATATAATGATTAAAGGGTCAATACACCAGGAGGACATAACTATAATAAATATTTACACACCCAATGACAGGGCTCCAAAATACAAAAAACAAACACTAACAGCATTGAAAAGAGAGACAGACAACTCCAAAATAGTAGTAGGAGACTTCAACATGCCACTCTCGGTGAAGGACAGAACATCTAGAAACAAGCTCAGTAAAGACATGTAAGATCTAAATGCTACAATCAATGAACTTGATCTCATGGACATATACCGAACACTCGACCCAACAGCAGCCAAATATACTTTCTTTTCCAACCCACATGGAACATTCTTCAGAATAGACCACATATTAAGCCATAAAGCATGCCCTACAAAATCCATAGCATTGAAATATTACAAAGCATCTTTTCTGACCAAAGACCATAAGAGTAGAAATTGATAACAGAAAAAACAAGGAAAAAAAATCAAGCACATGAAAACTGAACACCACCTTGCTCAAAAACTACTGGATTATTAAAGAAATTAAGGATGGAATAAAGAAATTCATAGAATCAAATGAGAATGAAAACATATCTTACCAGAACCTTTGGGACACAGTAAAAGCAGTGTTCAGAGGTCAGTTCATAGCAGTAAATGCACACACCCAAAAAGAAGAAAGGACCAAAATCAAAACATTAACCCTACAACTGTAGCAAGTAGAGAGAGAGCAGCAAAAGAAGCCCTTGGGATTACTAGACTTCCGGGCAACATGGCACTATACTCAGAAGCACCACATCTTCCCTCCACAGCAAAGATCAGAAAAACTAAATCAAGCAGAGTCACACCTCAGTCCTGAAACCTTAAGCATCAACTGAAGAGATAAAGAACTTAGCCAAGCACCGAATGGAGTAAGAAACTGACCGAGAACAGAGAGTGAGGAGAGATACATGCAGAGGTCCCCTATCAGTTACCGCAGCACAGATCCACTATCTTGGACACCTATCAGAGATCCGCAAACAAGGGGTATGAGAAAGCAGCTTCACGGAGCTTCCAGCAGGAGGCAGAACAACCAGTAACCGGCGATATACGCTTTCCCACCCCCTACCCTTCTTCACCCCCACTTAGACTCCTCTGCTTCCTGCAGCCACTGTCTCTTGGCCGGGAAGCACAAGCTTCAGCCCGGTGTCACTTGGATTCCACCCGCCCACACTGGCCAGCTCCCTGAGTGCATTTTGTTGGCTGCTGGTGTTGCTTTTTTCCTCTTCTTTAGATTTCTTCCTTACCTCTCACCACCTCCCCCTCCTTTCTCTCAAATATCTGGCTCTGTGTGCCATCTTTTTTCTCCCTGAAAGGCTGTGAAACATGGCTCGACTGTGAAACTGATTCCCAGCCCGTGCCACCACACTGGTAGGACTCCCAGGGCTTTTTTGTTTGTTTGTTTGTTTGGTCTGATTTGTTCTGTTTTGATTTGTTTGTTTTCTTTTTCTTTTCTCTGCTTGGGAGTCCTTCTTGAGACCAGTATGGAATGGCTTGGAAGCTACTCCCTTACTCTGGGCAGATGCACAGGGACATCACTTGGGATATTTCTTTTTTCTTGTTTTCTTTTGTTTTTGTTTTTTTTCTTTGTTTTGTTTTCTTCTTTCTCTTATACACTATTTGTCTTTCTTCATTTCCAGTTTCTCAATTTATTCATTTTTTTCCTTTTACGCTTTTTCTTTTTTTTTTTAATTTTTGTTGTTCCCCATTTCTCAATCGCTCATCTCTCCACTCCAATAACAACCCCCCTTAGCACTCTTTTTTGTTTGTTAGGTTTTGGTTCCTGTTTCTCTCTTCTCTCTCTATCCTTTTTCCCATACACATCTTAGCTCTACACATCACAATCTACCCCCTCCTTCCTGCCTACCTGCACCATGTGCTGACACATCACACTCCCAAGCAGCACAGACATGGCCTACTGAAACCTGCCCTGCACTGATTCCCGGTCCATACTGTCAGCCCTGGTACGTGCCATAAACAACCCATCCCAGCAACTTCCCTTCAGCTGGACCTGCTCTGCTGTACCTTACCTGAGTGACTGACCCTGCCCACCGGAGAAGGAAGTGAAAAGTATCATGCCCACAGATCAGCAAACAACAGAGAATGCACAGCCCGCCAACTCAGACATAACCCAATAAAACAGAAAAGCAGGACAAAGCAAACAAATCTACAGTCAATAAAAGAGGAAAATAACCACAGAATGCCCTGAAGACTGCAGACAATATCAAAACATTTACAAAAACAGGACAGGATGGTTCCAACAGAAGTCCAAAATAAAACACCAGATGACTTTCCAGTAGAAGAAAAGCCACTAGACCTAACTGATAAGAAATTCAAATCTCTAATATTCAGAATTATACAAGAGTTGAAGCAAAAAAGCAGACAAAAATGAGGGAAAAATAGACAAATTCATGGAAAAGGCAGACAAATTCATGGAAAATACAGACAAAAGAATGGAAGAATTCAAGAAAATAATAGAGGAACAAAATGCTGAAATAAGTTCAAAACTAGAAATCATACAAAAACAACAGTTAGAAATCCAAAAGATAAACTACAAGATTTCAGAAGTGGACTGTGTCATAGAAGGGCTGAGGAGCAGGTTTGAAACGATGGAAAGATAGGATCAGCGAAATTGAAGACAAACACTTGGATACAACTCTGAGGAAAAATCAGAAAAAAGAATGAAGAAAAATGAAGAAACTCTGAGAATTATGTGGGATACAATCAAAAGCAAAAATCTGTGAGTGATCAGAGTTCCAGAACAGGAGGAGAAAACAAAACACAGAGAAGATCATTGAAGAATTGCTGACAGAAAACTCCCCCAATATCATGAAAGATGAAAAGCCGACCATCCGAGAAGCTCGATGAACACCATATAGGATAGACCACAAAAGGAAATCACCAAGGCATGTCATAATTACACTCACTAAAACCAAAGACAAACAAAGAATCCTGAGGGCAGCTCAAGAAAAACAAGAAGTCACATACAGATGAGAAACAATAAGACTAAGCTCGGATTATTCAGCAGAAATCATGCAGGCAAGAAAGCAATGGGATGACATATATAAAACCTTG
>NW_004444365.1:66248-67729 GCF_000243295.1 Trichechus manatus latirostris | reverse complement strand
AGAGCAGAATTAAATGAGATAGAGAATAGAAAAACAATTGAAAGAGTTAACAAGACCAAAAGCTGCTTCTTTGAAAAGATCAACAAAATTGATAAATCATTGGCCAAACCGACAGAAGAAAAACAGGACAGGAAGCACGTAACTTGTATGAGAAATGAGATGCCTGATATCACAACAGACCCAAATGAAATTAAAAAATCATAACAGAATATTATGAAAAATTGTACTCTAACAAATTTGAAAACCTAGACGAAACGGACAGATTTCTAGAAACTCACTGCCTAACTAAACTAAAAAACAGAAGTAGAGAAACTAAGTAAACCTGTAACAAAAGAAGAGATTGAAAAGATAATTTAAAAACTCCCAACAACAAAAAAAAAGCCCTGGCCCAGACGGTTTCACCGGAGAATTCTACCAAACTTTCAGAGAAGAGTTAACAACACTACTACTAAAGGTATTTCAGAACATAGAAAAGGATAGAATACTATCCTATATCAAACTATCCTATGAAGCCAGCATAAACCTGATACCAAAACCAGGTAAAGACACCACAAATAAAGAAAATTACAGACAAATATCCCTCATAACCATTGACTCAAAAATCCTCAACAAAATTCTAGCCAATAGAATACAACAACATATCAAAAAAATAATTCACCATGATCAATGGGATTCATACCACGTATGCAGGATGGTTCAATGTTAGAAAAACAATCAATGTAATCCATCACATTAATAAAACAAAGGACAAGAAGCACATGATCTTATCAATTGATGCAGAAAAGGCATTTAACAAAGTCCAACACCGATTCATGATAAAAACTCTTAGCAAAATAGGAATCGAAAGGAAATTCCTCAACATAATTAACGGCATTTATACAAAGCCAACAGCTAACAAAATTCCGGCCAACAGAATTCAACAACATATCAAAAAAATAATTCACCGTGACCAAATGGGATTTATACCAAGTATGCAGGGATGGTTCAAAACTTAGAAAAACAATCAATGTAATCCATCATATAAGTAAAGACGAGACACATATGACCTTATTAATTGCTGCAGAAAAGGCATTTGAAAAAGTCCAACACCGATTCGTGATAAAAACTCTCAGCAAAATAGGAATAGAAGGGAAATTTCTCAACATAATTAAGGGCATTTACACAAAGCCAACAGCCATCTTCATCCTAAATGGACAGAGTCTGAAAGCATTCCGCTTGAGAATGGGAACCAGACAAGGTTTCCCTTTATTACCACCCCTAGTCAACATTGTGCTGGAGGTCCTAACCAGAGTAATTAGGCTAGAAAAAGAAATAAAGGGCATCCAAATTGGTAGTGAAGAAGTAAAAGTATCTCTATTTGCAGATGATATGATCTTATACACAGAAAACCCCAAAGAATCCACAAGAGAACTACTGGAACTAATAGAAGATTTCAGCAAAGTATCAGGATACAGAATAAACATATGAAAATCAGTTGGATT
>NW_004444365.1:63298-65067 GCF_000243295.1 Trichechus manatus latirostris | reverse complement strand
AACCACTTTGGAAATCCATTTTGTGCTTCCTTAAAAAGCGAGAAATAGAAGTACCATATGATCTAGCAATCCCGCTACTTGAAATATATCCTAGAGAAATAAGAGCTGTCACACGAATAGATATGTGCACACCCATGTTCATTTCAGCACTGTTCATGATACCAAAAAGATGGAAACAACCTAGCTGCCAATCAACAGAGGAATGGATGAAGAAATTATGGTATATTCACACAAAGGAATACTAAGCAATCATAAAGAACAGCAAGGAATCCGTGAAACATAACATGGACGAATCTGGAAGGCATTATGCTGAATGAATTTAGTCAGTCGCAAAAGGACAAATATTGTATGAGACCCCTATTATAAGAACTCAGAAAAGGTTTAAACACAGAAGAAAACATTGTTTGATGGTTACGAGCGTGGGGAGGGAGGGTGAGGGTTATTTGCTAACTAGATAGTAGATAAGAATTATCTCAGGTGAAGGGAAGGACAGCTCACACTACAAGGGAAGTCAGCACAACTGGACTAAACCAAAGCTAAGAAGTTTCCTGAATACAACCAAACACTGCAAGGTACAGAGTAGCAGAGGCAGGGGTCTGGGAACCTTGGTTTCAGGGGACATCTAGGTCAATTGGCATAACAAAGTTTATGAAGAAAACGTTCTGCATCCCACTTTGGTGAGTGGTGTCTGGGGTCTTAAAAGCTAGTGAGCGGCCATCTAAGATGCACCAATTGGTCCCAACCCACCTGGAGTAAAGGGGAATGAAGAACACCATAGACACAAGGAAAGTATTAGCCCCAGAGACAGAAAGGGCCACATAAACCAGAGACTTCCTCAGCCAGAGACCAGAACTAGATTGTGCTCGTCTACCACCAATGACTGCCCTGACAGGGAACACAACAGAGGAGCAGGAGAAAGGTGGGGTGCAGAACTCAAATTCTGGTAAAAAGACCAGACTTAATGGTTTGATTGAGACTGGAGAGACCCCAGAAGACATGGCCCTCGGACTCTCTGTTAGCCCAAAACTAAAACCATTCCCAAGGCCAACTCTTCAGACAAAGATTAGACTGGACTATGGGATATAAAATGATACTCGTGAACTGTGCGCTTCTTAGCTCAAGTAGACACAGAGACTAAATGGGCAGCTCCTGTTGGGAGGTGAGATGAGAAGGCAGAGAGTTTCAGGAGCTGGTTGAGTGGACATAGGAAATCCTGGATGGAAAGGAGTAGTATGCCGTCACAGTATATGGAGAGCAACAAGGGTCACATAACAATGTATGTATAAATTTTTTGTATGAGAGACTAACTTAAATTGTAAACTTGCACTTAAAGCACATCAATTAAAAAAAAAAAGGAATCTAAGTTTTGCTCCACATTTTTCTCCCATTCTATCTGGGACCATCTATTGTCACCCTGGTCAGAACGGTCAATGGTGGTAGCCAAACACCATCTAGTTCTTCTAGTCTCAGGGTAGATGAGGTCATGGCTCATGTAGACTTGTTTCTTCCCTGAGCTTTTGATTACCTTCTTACGGTTTTGCTCCTGGCAAGTAGATACCAGTAGTCCTGTCTTAGATGGTTGCTCACAAGCGTTTAAGAGCCCAGTCGCTACTCCCTTCATTAGGATGCTGATCATGATTTTTGTGAGCTATGTTATGCCAATTGACTAAGTTGTCCCATGAGACTATGGTCCTAAGCTTTCAAACCCAGAAAACAAATCTTGGAAGGTGTTTGGTTATATCTGAGGAGTATCTGTATTTGTATCTTCA
>NW_004444365.1:61942-63076 GCF_000243295.1 Trichechus manatus latirostris | reverse complement strand
CTATCTGTTCTCACCTATGTACACACCTGTACTTACCCATATACCAGTATGCCTATACCCATCCATATGTGCTCAAACACTTGTTTTTACTTTGGTTGTGCTGTGCTCACTATGTCCACATTCAGTGCTACTTTTCCCATCACCAAAAATAACAAGTTTCTGTGATATAAAGAGTCAAATCGACTTGACGGCGAGTTTGATTTTTTTTTTAATGATCTAAAGTGTACTTTCCCCTCCCCCACTCTTTTTCTTGGTAACCACCAATGAACATTGTCTCTATATATACCTTTTCTTGTCTTCTTACCAAAGAGAGATCATACAACATTTGTCCTTATATGCTTGACTTATTTCACTTAGCATTATGCCCTCCATGTCCATTCATGTTATATGTTTCAAGGACTCATCATTGTTCTTTACTGTTGCGTAGTATTCCATTGTTTGTATGTACCACAATTCGTTTATTCATTCATCCATTGATGGGCACTTCAGTTGTTTCCATTTATTTGCTATTGTGAATAAAGCAGCAATGAACATAGGTGTGCATATGTCTGTTCATGTCATTGTTTTTAGGTCTGTAGGGTATTTACAGAGCCTTGGTGGCACAGTGGTTAAAAGCACTCAGCTGCTGAAGTCTGTTGGCTAGAATTTTGTTGACATTTTTTGCGTCTATATTCATAAGGGATATTGGTCTGTAATTTTGTTTTTTTGTGATGTCTTTCCCTGGTTTAGGTATCAAGGTTATGCCGGCTTCATAGAAAGAGTTTGGTAAAATGTTCCTTCCTCTTCTATGTTTTTGAAGACTGAGTAGGATTGGTGTCAACCCTTCTATGAATGTTTGGTAGAATTCTCCAGTGTAGCCACCTGGACCTGGGCTTTTTTGTTGTTGCTGCAGTTTTTGATGACATCTTCAATCTCTTCTTTTTGTAATGAGTCTGTTTAAATTTTCTACCTCTGTGTTAGTTTGGGTAGGTCGTGTGTTTCTAGGAATTTATTAATTTCATCTAGGTTTTCAAATTTCTTGGAGTATGAGTTTTCATAGTAATCAGTTATGATATTCTTTATCTCTTTATCTTGGATCAATAGTAATGTCACCAATTTCATTTCTTAATTGGTTAGTTACTTCTTCTGTTTTTT
>NW_004444365.1:33891-55934 GCF_000243295.1 Trichechus manatus latirostris | reverse complement strand
ATTTGATGTTCTAGGGTTTCAGGATTGTTGATTCTCTGTTTGGCTTAGTTTTTTGGATCTTTGTTGTGGAGGGACGGCGTGGTGCTTCTGCCTAGACCGCCATCTTGCCGGAGTCCAGATCATGTTTTTTTTAATCCATTCTGCCACCTTCTGCCTTTAGCATGAGGTGTTTACACCATTCACATTTAAGGTTATTACTGAAAACAAAGTGTCTAACTCATGCATTTTGCTATTTGTTTTTTCAGTGTTTCTTATCTTCTTTGTTTTTCTATTCTGATTTTTCTGTTTTTGTTTATATTTGGGTGCTTTCTTGTGATGAGCTTTTTTGCTCTCTTCCTTCTTTTCTTCTTAATGTTTTTTTCTAGGTGATTTCTCAGTAGTTAACTCATATATTACATTGCACAACTTACAATTGCAACATTTAACGTATGAACAACAGTTAACACACAACCTTAACATAATAGATCCATTCCTGATATGCTTTCCTTCCCCATTTCTGTTGGAGTGTGTCTATTAGCATCAATATACAACTTATATTCAATAAATTCACTTTGTACTTATTTCTTACAAACTTGATGTTGTATTGTTTTGGAGATTTAATTATTGAGTTTATTCCATGAAAATATCGTATACTTGATCCTTATGATTACCCGTTTTGTTGCATTTTTTTGGAGATCTTTCTCTCACTTTTTTTTCTGATGTGTAGATAATAGCATTTATTTTATACTCTTGCCTTTCCATCTGGAACACTCCCTTAAATAATACTTACGAAGTTGGTCTAGTATTGGCAAATTCCCAGAGTTTCTGTTTGTTTGGGAATGTCTTGGTTTTCCCCTTGTTTTTGACTGACAGCTTTGCTGTGTAAATAATTATTGGTTGGCAATTGTTTTTGTTCAGTATTTTCTATATGTTGCTCCATTGTCTTCTGGTCTCTCAAGTTTCTGGGGAGAAATCCACATTGATTCTTATGAAAATCCTCAGTATGTTATATTGTGTTTTTCTCCTCCTGCTTTCAGAATTCTTTCCTTGTCTTTGGTTTTCAATAATTTTGTTAGAATATGGCACAGAGTTGGTCTTTTTGTGTCTCTTCTAATTCGGGATCATGTAGCTTCATGTATTTGAAGATTCTGTTCAGGTCTGGGAAATTCTCTCTGAATATCTCTTGGAAAATTGTTTCTATGTCTTTATTGTTGTCATGATGCTCGGGATTCCAATAATTCTAATGTTAGATTTCTTAATTGAATCCCATTTTTCCATTTGCATTTGTTTGCTTTTATTTGTTCTTTTTCTCTTATTTCTCTTGAGACGTGATAAGTTCAGTTATTTTGTCTTGTAGTTCATTTATTCTACCTTCTGTCTGTTTGAATCTGTTGTTGAGTGTTTCCCTTGCTTTTTCTAATTCAGTTGTTTTATTCTTCAGTTCCAGTTGTTCTCTTTGGGTTTTTCCCCTCCTTTTGATGTTTTCAATTTCCTTGTTGAGTCTCTCATTTTGTTCCTCCATTATTTCCTGATCTCCTCTAGTTTGTTTTCTGTATGCTTTTTGCTTTCTTTAAACATATTTAGCACCATAGTCTGAAAATTTTCATTTCTTTCATTAGTCTGTCCTTCATAGGAGACGTTTTCTCTTCTTCAAGTTTTACTTTTGATCAGTCCTCTTTCTCCTGAGATTTTGTGTGTTTAACTATTTTTTCTTGAATTTGGTCCATTTTGTTATTTTATTTATTTATTTACTTTAAATTTTGTACTCTGGCTTTTGTGAAAAAATGTTTCTGATTGGGCGCCCTGGTGGCACAGTGGCCAAGAACCCAGCTTCCAACTGAAAGGCTGGGGCCTGCATCTAACAGCCACTCTTTGGGAAAAAGATGCAGCAGTCTACCTCCACAAAGACTCACAGCCCTGGGAGCCCCACGCACAACTCCACTCCATCCCACAGGGATGCTGTGAGTTAGAATCGACCCATCAGCAGTGGGTTTGGTATCTTCTCCTGAGAACTACTAGACAACCACTGATAACCACTCATCCTTAGGTTTTTTCAATGCTGATACAGCAGTTATGAATTCTTAAACTCAATATGCATGCACAGAAGAAGAGGGTGAGTTTAGTTTTTCTCAGATACCGACACAAGCAGTGGGGCTCAACTTTCCTGTGGCCAAATTGGGGCACTCGATATGTCTTTCCCTCACAGGCGCCCCTGTCCAGGCTCTCCCATGGTTTCCTGCTGTGGTTGCCTATCTCTCTGAAGTATTCTCCTTGCCCTGCTGCCCTTGAAGTTTTTCCCCATTCTAGTTCCTGTTAGTCTCAAGCCTCAGTGAGATTCAACGGCACTCTCTCACAGCACCATGGCCTCCCTTCAACCCTTCCAACTGCCTGGCCCCAAAATTCCCATGGCCAATCTGTGCCACCTTAAAAAATCGAGCTACAGTTTCCTCAGATTAGCTCCTTTTACTCTGTTTCCTGCTTTGGGTGTTGCCCATCCCCATCCCAAAATAGCTGTGATGAGCGTGTGCTCCAGATGTTAGAGATTATATTAGCCCAGTTTCTGTGCCATCCCTGCACCCCCTCTCCCCCACTTCTGGACTCACCCCAGTTCTCCAACACCTCAGGTGTGTCACGAGTTCTGATATATCAGTCTATGTTTTTATTTGTTGTTCAGTGGGTTACTTGCTGGGCGATTAAATAAGAATGTTCACTCTCTTCACCATGTTGCTCCACCCTCTGTAGTCTTAAATTTATCAAATGTGCAATCAAGTTGCATTCATAATTATTGGTGATTAGAATGCAAAAGTTGGAAACAAAGAAGAAGGAAGAGTAGTTTGGAAAATATGTCCTTGGTGATAAGAATGATGCCAGCAATTGTATGATGGAATTCTGCAAAACCAATGACTTATTCATTGGAAATACTTCTTTTCAACAGCACAAATGACAACTATATATGTGGACTTCACCAGACAGATTACACAGAAATCAAATAGACTACATCTGTGGAAAGAGATGATGAAGAAGCTTAATATTATTAGTCAAGAAAAAGCCAAGGGCCAACTGTGGAATTGACCATCTCTAGCTCATATGCAAGTTCAAGGTGAAGCTCAAGAAAATCAAAGCAAGTCCATGAAAGCCAAAGTACAAACTTGAATACATCCCACCTGAGTTTAGAGACCATCCCAAGAATAGATTTGATGCACTGAATACTAATGATCAAAGACCAGAAGAGTTGCAGGATTACATCAGGGATGTCATATATGAAGAAAGTAAAAGTTCATTAAAAAAACAGAAAAGGAGGAATATTGATGTCATAAGAAATTCCAAATATTGCACTTCAGCAGAGTAGCTAAAGCGAACAGAAGAAATGATGAAGTAAAAGAGCAAAACAGAAGATTTCAAAGGGAAACTCAAGAAGACAAGGTAAAGTATTATATGAAATGTGCAAAAACTGGATTTAGAAAACCAAAATGGAAGAACACACTTGGCATTTCTCAAGCTGAAAGAACAAGAGAAAATTCAAGCCTTGAGTTGCAATATTGAAGGATTCTATGGGCAAAATTTGAATGCCACTAAAAACACCAAAGGAAGGTGGAAAGAATACAGAATCACAGTACCAAACAGAATTGACCAATGTTTAACTATTTCAGGAAGTAGAATCTCATCAAGGACCTTTAGTACTGAAGGAAGAAGTTCAATAAACAAGAAGACATTGGCAAAAAACAAGGTCTAGCAATTGATGGAAAACCAATTGAGATGTTTCAACAAACAGCTGCAACGCTGGACACACTTCCCCATCTATGTCAAGAAATTTGGAAGACAGCTACCCAGCCAACAGACTGAAAGAGATCCATATTCATGCCCATTCAAAAGAAAGGCAAATACAATACAGAAATGATCAAACAATATCATTAATATCACATGCTAGCAAAATTTGGCTGAGGTTGTCAAGGATTTCATTTTTCTTGGATCTACAATCAACGCCCATGGAAGCAGCAGTCAAGAAATCAAACTTCCAATGAGATGGATTGACACATTGACAGTAACAATGGATTCAAACATAGCAAAGATTGTAAGGATAGCACAGGACCAGGTAGCATCTTGGTCTGTTGTACAGGTAGTCTCCAACTTACAACTAGATTCCTTTCCAACAACTCTGTTGTAAGTCATTTCTGACATACATCACATTTCATTTTGTTTTGTTTTCAGTTTTCATTATTGCTGCCTTTTATTATCATTTTCTTTTTAAATCCGATCTTTATTGGTCTTTGCGGGTTGGAAACATCACATATAAACTTACGGATATATTTCAATACATACAGTACACACATACATTAAAAAATACACAAATCATAAAAATTTACTCCGACGATAAAGAAGAGTTGGACAGTGTAGGCATTTTGTCAGTTGCGGTAATAATTCCACTTGTGGAAGATTCTGGATCATCTGGATTATCCCAGGGAGTTGGGATGGGATTTCTAGTCAGAAAATTAGTGAGAGTTGTCTGTATTGTCCTCTTCTCTTTTTTTTTTCATATATTCGAGGTAACGTTTCACTACTTCCCGAATCTGCCTATCAGCTTTAGCAAAGCAATCAGCATTTGGGTCCACGTTTTCAAGCAACTGAAGCCCCTAGTTTAATTTAGAAAAAACTTCAGCTAATCTTTTCACTGTAATTTTTTTTCGCAATGTCTCTTCTTCCTCTTCCTCATTATTTCTTTCTTCTTCATCACTGCTTTCCTCTTCAAAATCCATTAAGTCCTGATATGTCAATTCCCCTTTGTCATGATCTATGAGCTGTTCCATGTTGGTGATATCAAGTTCTGAATTCAGCATTCTTGCTATATGGATTCTTTTTCCACTGATCTCTTCCATCATATTATCCTGATCAAACGCTTGGAGCATTTCACATAACCCAGCAATTTTTTCCATATCCGCTACTTGCATTTTCCAGTAACTTCATTCCAGGAAGATGCAATGTTCTAGATACACTGGAGAATATTTCATTTCTTCAAGAAATCATGTAATGTCACCTTACCTCAATCTATTGCAACTATTTCCTGAGCAAACATAGTCCTTAGGTATTAATCCTTGAAGGTGGTGATTGCATCTTGATTCATAGGCGAATCATAGCTGTCTTATTGGGAGATCGATACACTGCCTCACATCTTGATTTGGATCATCTACATGAGAAGGATGTCTTGGGCATGATTAAGTAGCAGTAGAATCTTGAAAGGATTGCTCTTTTCAAGGCAGTAGAAACAGACTTCTGGGATGAAACAATTTGAAAACCAGTATTCAACTAACTCAATTGTCATCCAAGTCTTGGAGATACTCTTGTAGTAGACCAGCAGCTTATTTTTTCAATGTTTTTGAATGCTCAGGGGTTTTCAGAATGGTAAACTAGAAAATGCTTTAATTTAAATCCAGTAGCATTTCCTCCAAGCAGCAGTGCAATTTGTCTTTAAATGCCTTGATACCAGGCATCGACTTTGCCTGTTTGTGAATATAGTTCCGTTCTGGCAACCTTTTCCAAAACAAGCCTGTTTCGACCACATTGAAAATCTGCTGTGGTAGATATTCTTCATCTTGTCTTGTCCAGCTCACCCTTGAATTTTTTGGAAGCTTCAACATCAGAGCTGCCTGCTTCTCCAGTTATACACGTTATGTTAGCCAAATCTGCCTTTGAAATGATTTAAACAGCCCTTGATGGCATTAAAGTGCTCTAAGTAGTCTCCTTGCTGTTCCTTCAGGTTTTCAAAAAGGCTGCCTGCTTTCATTTGAACTGTTGTAAACTCATAGGAACCTTCTTCTGGATTTGGTCTTCTATCCAAATCATCAACAGTTTTTCCATCTCATGGATTGGCCCTTGCCAAGTTACTGGCCACAGGAAGCAGAGCAGGCTGAGTGGGGGTGAAGAAGTTTGGGTGTGGAAAAGCATATATCACTGGTTACCAGTTGTTCCGCCTCCTTCTGGAAGCTCCGTGAAGCTGCTTTCTCATACCCCCTGTTCGCTGATCTCCAATAGGAGTCCAAGATGGTGGATCTGTGCTGCGGTAGCAGATAGGGAACCTCTGCATGTGTCTCTCCTCGCACTCTGTTCTCGGTCAGGTTCTTATTCCATTCAGTGCTTGGTTGAGTTCTTTATCTCTTCATTTGATGCTTAGGGTTTCAGGATTGACGTGTGACTCTGTCTGACTTAGTTTTTTGGATCTTAGCTGTGGAGGGACGGCATGGTGCTTCTGTCTATAGCACCATGTTGCCTAGAAGTCCATGTCTTTTGATTTCTTCACTGCTGCTTCCATGGTTGTGGATTGTGGATCCATGTAAAAGGAAATACTTGACAACTTCAATCTTTTTTCTGTTTATCGTGATGTTGCTTACTGGTCCATTTGTGAGCATTTTTGTTTTCTTTATGTTGAGGTGTAATCCATACTGAAGGCTGTAGTCTTTGATCTTGATCGGTAAGTGCTTCAAGTCCTCTTCACTTTCAGCAAGCAAGGTTGTGTCATCTACATAACGCAGGTTGTTAATAGGTCTTCCTCCAATCCTGATGTCCCATTCTTCTTCATATAGTCCAGGTTCTCAGATTATTTGTTCAGCATACAGATTGAATAAGTAAGCTGAAAGGATGCAACCCTGACCCACACTTTCCTGACTTTGAACCATGCAGTATCTCCTTGCTCTATTGGTACGACTGCCTCTTGATCTATGTACAGGTTCCTCATGAGCACAATTAAGTGTTCTGGAATTCCCATTCTTCACAATGTTTTCCATAATTGTTTATGATCCACACAATTGAATGCCTTTGCATATTCAATAAAACACAAGTAAACATATTTCTGGTATTCTCTGCTTTCAGCCAAGAGCCATCTGACATCAGCAATGATATTCCTGGTTCCACGTCTGAATCCAGCCTGAATTTCTGGCAGCTTTCTGTTGATATTCTACTGCAGCCACTTTTGAATAATCTTCTGCAAAATTTTACTTGGTTGTGATGTTAATAATATGGTTGAAAAAATTTCGAAATTCGGATAGGTCACCTTTCTTGGGAATAGGCATAAATATGGATCTCTTCCGGTCAGTTGGCCAGGGAGCTGCCTTCCAAATTTCTTGGCATAGAAGAGTGAGCACTTCTAGCACTGCATCCGTTTGTTGAAACATCTCAACTGATACTCTGTAAATTCCTGGAGCCTTGTTTTTTGCCAAAGCTTTCAGTGCAGCTTGGACCTCTTCCTTTAGTACCATTGGTTCCTGATCATATGCTACCTCTTGAAATGGTTGAACGTCTGCCAATTCTTTTTGGTATAATGACTCCGTGTATTCCTTCTATCTTCTTTAGATGCGTCCTGCGCCATTTAATATTTTCCCCATAGACTCATTCACTATTGCAACTTGAGGCTTTAATTTTTTTCTTCAGCTCTTTCAGCTTGACAAATGCCTAACCTGTTCTTCCCTTTTGGTTTTCTATCTCCAGCTGTTTGCACGTGTCGTTATAATACTTTTCTTTGTCTTCTCAAGCTGCCCTTTCAGATTTTCTGTTCAGCTCTTTTACTTTATCATTTCTTCCTTTTGCTTTAGCTACTCCACATTAAAGAGCAAGTTTCAGAATCTCTTCTGACATCCCTTTTGGTCTTTTCTTTCTTACCTGTCTTTTTAATGACCTCTTGCTTTCTTCATGTATGATGTCATTCCACAGTTCATCTGGTCTTCTGTCATTTGTGTTAAACACGTCAAATCTATTCCTGAGATGGTCTCTAAATTCAGGTGGGATATACTCTAGGTTGTACTTTGGCTGTTGTGGACTTGTTCTAATTTTCTTCAGTTTCAACTTGAACTTGCATATGAGCAATTGATGGTCTGGTCCACAGCCTGCTCCTGGCCTTGTTCTGACTGATAATATTCTGACTGATGATATTGAGCTTTTCCATTGTTTCTTTCTACAGATGTACTTGATTTGATTTTTGTGTATTCCATCTTTTGAGATCCATGTGTACAGTTGTGTCTATGTTGGTGAAAAAAGTTATTTGCAGTGAACAAGTCGTTGCTCTTGCAAAATTCTGTCATGTGATCTCCAGCATCTTTTCTATCACCAAGGCCATATTTTCCAACTACCAACCTTCTTCTTTGTTTCCAACTTTAGCATTCCAGTTACCAGTAATTATCAGTGCATCCTAATTGCATGTTCGATCAATTTCAGACTGCAGAAGCTGGTAAAAATCTTCAATTTCTTCATCTTTGGTCTTAGTGATTGGTGCATAAATTTAAATAATATTTCTATTAACTGGTCTTCCTTGTAGGCATATGTATATTATCTATCACTAACAGCATTGTACTTCAGGATAGATGTTGAAATGTTCTTTTTGAAGATGAATGCAACGTCATTCCTCTTCAAGTTGTCATTCCCAGCTTAGTAGACCATATGACTGTCGGATTCAAAATGGCCAATACCAGTCCATTTCAGCTCACTAATGCCTAGGATATCGAAGTTTATGCATTCCATTTCATTTTTGATGATTTCCAATTTTCCTAGATTCATACTTCGTACATTCCATATTCTGATTATTAATGGGTGTTTGCAGCTGTCTCTTCTAATTTTGAGTCATGCCACATCAGCAAATGAAGTTCCCAAAAGCTTGACTCCATCCACGTCTTTAAGGTCAGCTCTACTTTGAGGAGGCAGCTCTTCCCCAGTCGTCTTTTGAGTACCTTCCAACCTGGGGGACTCATCTTCTGACACTATATTAAACAATGTTCCGCTGCTATTCATAAGGTTTTCACTGGCGAATTCTTTTCAGAAGTAGACTTCCAGGCCCTTCTTCCTAGTCTGTCTTAGTCTGGAAGCTCATCTGAAACCCGTCCACCATGGGTGACCCTGCTGGTATCTGAATAGTGGTAGAATAGCTTCCAGCATCACAACAACACACAAGACACACAGTATGACAAACTGACAGACACGTGGGGGCATTAGAAATGATGGAAGCAAAAATACAGTGAAGGAACATCATTAAAGTGCTGAGCTAAAAGAACTATCAACATAGTAGTCTATATCCAGTTGTTATGGATTGAATTATGTCCCCCCAAACGTATATCAACTTGGCTAGGCCATGATTCCCAGTATTATGTGATTATCCACCATTTTGTCATCTGATGAGATTATCCTACGTGCTGTAAATCCTACATCTGTGATGTTAATGAGGCAGGATTAGAGGCAGTTAGGTAAATGAAGCAGGACTCAATCTACCAGATTAGGTTGTATCTTGAGTCAATCTCTTTTGAAATATAAAAGAGAGAAGTGAGCAGAGAAACAGGGAAACTTCATTCCACCAAGAAAGTAGCACTGGGTGCAGAGCATGTCCTTTGGACCTAGGGTCCCTGCCCTGAGAAACTCCTAGACCAGTGGAAGGTTGATGAGAAAGATCTTCCCCCAGAGGCGACACAGAAAGAAAGCCTTCTCCTAGAGCTGGTGCCCTGAATTCAGACTTCTAGCCTCCTAAACTGTGAGTTAATTAACTATTTGTTAAAGCCATTCACTCGTGGTATTTCTGTTACAGCAGCATTAGATAACTAAGACACCAGTGAAAATAAACTTTAGGAATAAAGGGAAAATAAAGCCATCCTTGCATGAAAGAAAGCCAAGAGAATTATTTGCCAGAAGATTTTCCTTGTAAGAAATGCTAAAGAAAGTTTTGTGAGCTGAATGGAAATGATACTTGTGGGAGCTGGTGAGAGAAGGAAGGACATGGTAGATAGAAATAGGATGAAGAGTTTGTCAATTTTAATGGTCACTAATTTTTTTCTATTTTTTTTTGGAAAAAAATTATGAAAGAGAACAGTAAGTTTCTTATTTTCATCAGTATGTAAAGGATATAATAAGAAATGTAACAGATTTCTACATTACTACATAACCCATTGCCGTCGAGTCGATTCCAGCTCATAGTGATCCTATACGACAGAGTAGAACTGTCCCATAGGGTTTCCAAGGAGCGGCTGGTGGATTCAAACTGCTGACCTTTTGATTAGCAGCCAAACGCTTAACCACTGTGCCACCAGGGATCCAAAACAGATTTCTTGTTCTTTTAATTCATTTGTAAATTGTCTCAATTTATTTCAATGAATATTTCATTTAATTTGTTTTTAGAGAAAATAGAGGATGAAAATACTAGGTTTCTAATATTGATTAGGATAAAATGGAAGAAAATTCATATTTAGAAAATATTAAAACAGGACTATCAGTACTTTGACATTATGTAGAATAAAATTTTCCCCCTAGTAATCAACCTATTTGGAATTCAGTTACTAATTTGCAATTTGCTTCAATTTATTCTTTAATGAATTTTGTCCATTTTGTTTTCCAAATTTTCATCAGATTTTTTTTTGAGAAAAATTGAAGAAAAGAGAAGGTAGACTTTTTATCTTCACACAAAAACAAAGCATGCAATTAAAAGAATGTCAGACTTTGCCCATGAGTAAAGTGATTTACTTAAACTTCTCTTACTTACTTTATAAATTGCTTCTATTTGTTTCTTCATGTTTCTTGTCTTTTTTTTTATTTTTCAGAGAACTTGAAAGAGGATAATGGTAAGAGTCTTATTTTCATCCACATAGAAAGAATGTAATTCAAGGAGCAATAATAGTATAGTGTAGATAGTGAAAATCAAAAAATAAGCAAACAAACAAACAAAAAAAAACCCAAAAAACTAAACCTGATGCTGTTGAGTCTATTCCGACTCATAGCAATCCTATAGGACAAAGTGGAGCTGCCCCATAAGGTTTCCAAGGCTGTAATCTTTTCAGAAGCAGACTGCCACATCTTTCTTCCACAAAATGGCTGGTGGGTTCAAACTGCCAACCCTTCAATTAACAGCTGAGCGCTTTAACTACTATGCCACAGTAGTTACTGTAGCTATCAGTACCTTGGAATTATGTAGTATAAAGGCTTTGTTCCTTAGTAATTTAATCTTGTTGAACCTCTGGCTTCCCTAGTAAAGGAAGAAAATGCATTTTCAAAAAAATACATTTTTAGAATCATTCAATCAATTTTGAAAAAGTGTGATATTTTTTACAAAATTATTATCCACCTTATAGCGATATAATGACTATATGAGTACAATGCTGTGGAAACCTTAACATTATGCTGAAAAAAAAGGCTTTGTCCATGACTAAACTGATTTACCTGAGCTTCTGTTACTTCCTTTGTAAAATGCCTTTATTCGTTCTTTAATACGTGTCTTTTTTTTGGTTATTTCTCAGAGAAATTGAAAGAAAAAGTTAGTGAGAGCCTTATTTTCATCTATATAAAAGGAATATAATTGAAGGAGCAACCCTCCTAGCTGATATGAGAGTGTAGCTATCAGTATACCTGGGAATGATGAAGTATAAAATGCCTTGTCTTTAGTAATTTAACCTCACTGAACCTCTTTTGCTTCACTCATAAATTGCTTATATTTTTTAATTAATTTTTTGTTTATCAGAGGAAAAAAAAAGGATGTGAAAAATGAATTTCTTAATTACATCCATATGCAAAAGGTATAAATGACAGATCAATAGTCCGAGGCTTTATGAGGGCAAGGAACTTGCTATTATGTAGTAAGATATGTTTCCTTTTATCGTCGCATGATCTGTTTGAACCGAGATTATTTGAACCTCGAAATCTTTACTTATAACTTGATAAATATTATTACTAACACCAAATAATTCACATTATTGGGTCATTGAAAAAGGTAAATACAGAACCGATTCATAAAAGCTAAATAGAAAAAATTTTTATTCCAAATATGTACAATTCACAGTCAATTTCAACATGTCAGTACCATAAACTCATTAGAACGTGTTCTGTCATTGAACTCTGCTAAAAAAATCATTAATAGCAAAAATACTTAATGAGTCAGTAATTATTTTAAAAGGAGCCCTGTTGGCACAGTGGTTAAAGTGCTCAGCTGCTAATTGAAAGGTCTGTGTTTCAAACCCACTGGCTGCTCCTCAGAAGAAAGATGTGGCGGTCTGCTTCCATAAAGATTTACAGCCTTGGAAACACTATGGGGCAGTTCTACTCTGTCCTGTAGGATCACTGTGAGTCAGAATCGACCCGAGGGTAATGGGTCTGGTTTGGGGTTGGAATCATTTAAAATTTAGTTTGCTTTTCTTTTTTTCATAAAAGAAATTTCTTAATTTTCTCTCCAGAGAAGTTGAAGAGTGATAAAGGTAAGTTTCTTGCCTTCGTCCACATACAAAACCCAACTGAGCAAACTTATAATGTCAATCTGTTTTCTCCAAATCTTATTAAAATAATGTAAAGATGTCTAAGCTATGCATATAGACGACAATGCCATGTTCACTTTCTAAAAAAAAATGCATTTTCAAAAATAAATTTTCAGAATCATTAATCAATTTTGTAAAGAGTGTTATAGTTTTTATTAAACTGTTATTCCCCCGAATCTCTGTACAACATAAGATTATAATGTCTTCAGAGGAGGCAGACACATCAATGGAGCCTCACAAGGGATAAGAGAGGCAAGAAGTAGGAGAAAAATGTTACTATGGAAACCAAAAAAGATATTTTGAAGAAGGAATAGATAAATGGTATAAATGCAGCAGAAATGTCAAGAAAGTGAGTATGTGAGGGCCATCTGTGTTATTTAACAGGAGATTTTCTAATGGAAGAATTATTTCAACAGTCTTCATAGTAACTGGAGATTTCTGCTTTACTCTGATATTTTTTTCCTTTTACTGAAAATGTCTTTCACTACCACTAAAATATACATGCAAATTTTTGCATTAGATTATCTCCTCTATCACATTAAATTGAATTGAAAGAAAAGAGAATGTGGTATTTATGAATCATTGACGTAACTTGGTTTTCAAGATGTCTAACAACTGTATACTTGAAATGTCTCTCTCCATGGAGACTTGGTAATGTGAGGATAACGGTACAATGAAGGTCAAATCAACCACCAACAAAGAGAATACGAACAGAGTCATTAGCAGAGAAGAGATTTCTTGGAAGTATAGAAGACAGAATGTGAATGAAACATCGATACACAGTGGAGAAACTATTGCTACTACTACCAGTTGCCGTGGAGTCAACCCCGAATCATAAGGGCCATCAAACTGAAGAGGGAGTCAATTCTCCAATATGAATCCTTGACTGGCCCAGACTTAAAAATACCAAAGGCCATCAAAAGAGTCAGTATCCCTGGATGGCACAAACAGTTAAGCGCTTGACTACTAACTGAAAGACTGACAGTTTCAACCCACCAGGAGTCACCTTGGAAGACAGATCTGGTGATCTGCTTCCAAAAGGTCACAGCCTTGAAAAGCCTATGGAGCAGTTCTATTCTGCATGGGGTCACCATGAGTCAGAATCAACTCAAATGCAACTAACAACAACAGTGATTTGATACCCACCATCATCCGTTTAAAATAAACAATGTAAGAATAAAATTTCACTTCATATTGTAGATACTGAGCTCTTAGTTATATTTAAAAACAAAAACAGAAAAACCCCAAAGCAAACCCGTTGCTATCAAGTCGATTCTCACTCACAGTGACCCTGTAGGACAGAGTAGAACTACTCCACAGTGTTTCCAAGGAGCAGCTGGTGAATTTGAACCACCAACATTTTGGTTAGCAGCCAAGCTCTTACCCACTGGATCATCAGCGCTCCGTAGTTGTATTAAGGCCTTAAAATACAAGACAGTTACCAAAAAAAAAAAAAAAAAAAAAATTCAAGGTAAGGTGTAGGTAGGGTTGAACAGAGAAGCAAAGGAAACAAGTTATATGTATTTCTTCCAGTTCAGCTTTCGCTGACACAGGATCCTCATCATCCAGGAACTTGTACATCAATCAAAATGAAAACTAATATTTCACTTTTTTAATTATTGTATTTCTCTAAAGGACAAAAAATATTCACAATCTTTTATTTAGGTGTTCTCCAAAATAATCAGTAATTATAAGCCTTACCATCATATAGTGAAGCTCATCTTTTGTCAAGTCAAATCAAAGAACATGTCTAATATGATTATTTTCAACCATTACCACTATTCTTTTATTTCTTTTAACATATTTACATCATTTACCCTCAAGTCTTTGACTGTTAAATTCAACCACTAAGTTCCCTCAGAGATAATTTCCATTTTTTTCTTGAAATTTTTTCACACTTTTTCTTGTTTCTGTGAATATCTCATACCTTTTTCTGAAAACAGAATGTTATAGATAATATATTACAGAAATCATGAATTTTGATATGCCTCCCCCTGCAAAGGTTATTTTTGCTACCATTTTTTTGGTTTGGTTTGTTTTTTTTTTTGTTTGGTTATCTGCCTAAACTAAACCTATAGACTTTTTCTCCCCCTCAGTATGTGGATGTTGAGATTTTTGCTCAGTATTTCTTGTGACCTTTTATGTTTTTAAGCTTGGCTTACTAAGAGGTTAATTGGGTCAGCATATCTTAATGGTGAGCCAATTGCTGATCAGAAGTTATGATTGAAAACTTTCAACTAGTAAGCCTTCCACTCTTGGTTGATGAATCAGTTTTTGTTATAGAGAACTCATTCAAATTTCAGGCAATTAACTAATCTGCTCCACCTTTTAATTTCTGCATGCTCAAGGCCTGATGCTCAACCAAGGATGATTGAGTACTCATCTAATCAAGGATGACTGATACTGTCTTGAGTATCTGTGCAGCTTTACGAACATATGCAGCCTTCCAGATGACCAGGGATATGTGAAAGAAACATCAAGACTCACTATAGCTGTCTTGTTCCATGGAACTCTTTGGAATGTCTGTTGGTGGTCAGTTGCTTGCCCCATGCGATAATGCAAAGGCTAGTTGCAAAGTTGGCCTTCCTGGATTGTTTGCCATTGTTTCTAGATTACCTTATTATTGTTTTTGACAACTTCCCTGGGCATGCATTTTCCAGTGCAAGGGCTCCAAATCAAATCAGACCTTCTTGGCAGCTAAGCTGCTGAGCCCCCATTGCCTACTCCAACCTGGTAGAATTACTGCACCACAAATCCAGGGTTGGGGGAATGGGAACAGTTTCAGGCAAAAATATCATTTTTCTTTGTGAGGTTCCGTAGTTCCTTTGGAATAAATACTTCTTAACTTGATGTATGCCTTTGGGAAAATTCCAGAGTTCCAAAGTGGTCGTTTTTGACAGTTTTTCCAGTTTTATTGCTACTTTTTGAGGAGAGGAATTGCCAACCTCCTCACTCGGCCATTCCAGAAATCTCTCTCATATTGTTTCTGACAAAATGTTGTACTCAGAATGTAGTGGGTTTCTCATATATTTCCTTCCAGTTAGTTTCATGTGTCAATGACTATATCCAAAGTATTGCTGTAAACTTATTTCTTGATCCAAATTGTTCACCATACTTTCAGACAGATAATGTGTGCCTTCTGTATTGTTTGGCACTTCAAAAATACCTCCTCCCTACAGGCACTATGCATATATATATATTTTTTTTACATTAACATGTAAAAAACAAACAAAAAAAACAAATTGGCATAGTGGCGCTTATGAAAATATCTCTCCTGGGGGTGGGAGAGGTTAGCAAGCAAACGTAGAAGATGTACATTATCCACTTTATTTGTACATTATTTACTTAAAAATACAGTACTTGCTTATACATTTTTTTTTTATTGTGGTGAAAATTTACAGAAAAACATCTGCCAAAACAACAATTTACTTATATATCTTTCTTAATAGTTGTTATCTTGAAGCTACTTGAAAAAATTATAATAAGTCCATCATATTCATCTGTTTTGTTTTTCCCTAAGTCACGTTATTGAGAAACTGTAATATTCCTTTTTGCTAAAATGCAATTTTTATTTCATTTCTTATTTTGGGTTTTCTAAAACAAGGGTTGGTACACATTTTCTGTAAAGGGCCAGATAGTAAATATTTTAGGGCTTGCAGGGCACATGGTCTCTGTCATAACTACTCAATCTGCCCTTATAGCATGAAAACAGCTATAAACAACATGTAAATGAATTAGTATGGTTGTGTACCAATAAGACTCTTTACAGAAACAAGTAGTGAACTGGATTTGGCCCATGGTCCATAGAAGAAATCACCTCTTAAACTCTGGAAGTTCCTCAATTTCTGCAGTCATTTATTTCTCTTTCATTTCAGCTTGGGAAAAAAAAAAAAAAGAACTGTTTCCCAAACTAATTTAAATGGATATCATGCTTGATACAGTAAAAGATCAGTGAAAAAGAGAAAGATCCTTGATGAGATGGGTTGACGCAGTGGCTGCAACAATGGACTCAAGCATAGCAGTGATTGTGAGGATGACAAAGGACCGGGCAGTGTTTCATTCTGTTGTACATAGGATCATTATGAACCCACTCAATGGCACCTAACAACAACAACAAAACTAACTTTTTATCTTTTTTTTTTTTCGGTAACAAGATGCCAAAAACAGATTCAATGAATGTTTACTTTCAAATCTATTCCTTTAGATTTATAGTCTCTATGTTGTTGTTGTTGTTAGTTGCTGTCTGGTGGATTCCAACCCATGGGTTCCCCACCTGTTACAGAGCAAAATTGCTCTGTAGGGTTTTCTTGGCTGTAATGTAATTTTAACAGAAGCAGATCACCAGGCCTTTTCTTCCATGGTACTGCTGGGTGTGTTCTAACTGTCAACCTTTAGATTAACAATTGAGTGCAAACCATTTGCACCACCTAGGGACCTACAGTTTCTTTGGGCACATGATGTTTCCAAATTTTCATAGGCAATAGTTTCAGCAATTTTTTTTATTACTGCTTATAATGAGTGTCTATATATGCATTCATCTTTATGTGTTTTCTCACTCATTGCTGCCTAAGTACTAAGCCAAGACCATACATTTTAAATGCTTATTAAGGTAAATCATTATATCGTCACACTTTCTGCATTGAGCAGGGTAATTAACTCAGATTTCTATAAAAGCAACTTTTAAATCTCAGTGTTTTATAACAACTATTGTGTATTTCTTACTCAAACTAAGTCAAAAGTCCAATAAGAATATACCTGGTTGGTGGCTCTTCTGGACAGCTCCTTTCAATGTGGTGACTCTCCATGTGTCTTCACCATTTTTAAAGACTTTGTTTTTAGCCTTGTAGACCTGGGGGGGAAAATGAGTGCTATAAAGAGAATAAGAATGAAAAAAAAAAAAAAAAAATCATGAGATACTTTATTTCCAAGCCCGGGTTTAGTACAAATCTGATCTGCACATTTTATTCACCACAACTCAGTCATATCCCATTGCTGTAAAGTTGATTCTGGCTTACAGTGACCCTATATGACAGAGTAGAACTGCTCCATGTGATTTCCTAGGCTGTAATTTTTACTGGAACAGATTACCACATCTTTCTCCCATATTGAGGCTGGTGGGTTCGAACTGCCAACCTTTCGGTTAGCTGAGGAGTGTTTAACCACTTCACCACCAGGGCTCCTTCTGAGTCACATAGCCTCACCTGAACATAATTTCTTTTTCTGTCTGTTCAAGAAGATAAATGTACCTTGATGAACACTAGTAGTCTGCACAGAAACTAAAAGTTAGAGGAATGAATTCTTATGGGAATGTTCAATAAGAAATACCATGGAAAACTTAGGTCATGCAAAAGATATCAAATAAATTTAGAACATTAGCAAAATGACGTATTTGAAAGAATAAATTGCTTCTTCTGACAAGAAATCCAAATACTAGGTCTGATGATGCATATTTATGTTTTTGTTTTTTTTCAGACTGGAAGGAAAAAATTCTCCAGGCTGGTGAGTCATTCCCTGATGGTGTAAGAGGGACTCTGCTCCTTATGCTCAGGCTCAGTCTCAGGGGTAGTTGTTAGGAGGGCAGATGCATCATCTTCCTGTTGCTGCTGTACCAAATTATCATAAATTTAGTGACTTAAAAAAAGAAAGTTATTCTCTCACAATTCTGGAAGTCAGAAGTCTAAAATCAAGGTATTGGAAGGTATACGTTTCATTGTCTTTCCCAGATACTAGAGGCCACGTTCATTCATTGCCTTGTGGCCCCTTTCTCCGTCTTCAAAAAGCATCAGTCCAACTTCTGGCCCACATCGCATCCTCTCTTTCTGACTTTGATTCTCCTGCCTCCCTCTTATGGGGGTCCTTATGATTACATTGGAACCACCAGGATGATCCGGGAAAATGTTCCCATCCCAAGATCCTTAACTTATTCCCATATACATAATTCTTCTGCTATGCATGGTAACATATCCATAGGTTGTGGAGATAAGAACACAGACATCTTTGAGGGCATATTTTTCAGACTACCATGGCAGATAATAGGCTTCAGATTAGAAAACAGACATCTCCCAGATGTCTAGATATCTTACCTCTAGATAATGTAGATATCTTTGGTTCTAGGGTTACTCTATCCTTTTAAGAGCATAAAGGAGTAATTTTCTTTACAGTGAATGTAATTCTGGATCCAGACACAGCTCATCCTGACCTTATCTTATCTGAAGAGAGAAGATGCGTAACCTGGGGAGAGAAGCCTCAAGATCTACCTGATGACCCAGAGAGATTTGATTCCCTTCCCTGTGTGCTGGGTCAGCAGGCTATCTCCTCAGGGAGGTGCTACTGGGTAGTAGAGATTGGGGACAGTGCAGCCTGGGACCTGGGCATTTGCAGAGATAAAGTTAGGAGGAAAGGGAGGGTTTTAATAAAACCTGAGGATGGCTTCTGGGCCATCAGGTGTTATAAAAATGAGTACTGGGCACTCACCTCTCCAGAAACACTGCTTACTTTAAAAGATCGCCCTACTAGAGTGCGTATTTTCCTAGAATATGAGGATGGACGTATCTCATTCTATAATACAACTGATAATTCCTGCATTCACACATTTTATAAGTGCTCCTTTCATGGACCCCTAAGGCCTCTGTTCAGGCTTTGGTCCAGTGATTCAGGCCACCTGACCGTCTTGTCCAGTGTCTAAAACGGCACAACCTAGTGATAACCCACACTATGTGACCACTAGTCCTAGAGACATTGTATAACCTGCTGGCCAGTGAGGACTGACCCATCTAGTCATGTGGTAGATTCTCTTCTGCCAAAAGCAAATCATGTTTCTTATTCTTTTCCATTATTTTTTCTATCATTTTATCTTCTGAGGCACCTCTTGGTGGACTCAAACCTCCAACCTTTTGGATAGCAACTGAGTGCTTTAACCGTTCATGTCACCCAGGACATATATGATGTTGAAATTTGTTGAATAATGAACAAGGTTAGGAATAAAGGGAAATTAAGTTTTCATTTTATACTCTTTTGTGACTTTCATTTTCATACTATGTTTATAAAGTTAATATTTAGAAAAACAACATTGAATAATCTTAAACAAACAAATAATTGAAGTGTTCTCAAAGTTTCTCAAAGAAAATGTAACCTTCCTAATTAAGAGGGTCTACAGACATCTATATTTATTTCCATATCTCTGATAAAATATATTAAAAATCATGTGTTTACTTCAAAATTTTCAATCCCAAATCAATACCAGAGGGTCTATTCTAGCCTTTTCTCATAGCCTTTACTCCCATCTCTGACTATAAGAAACCTGATTTGATTATCCAGTATATTTTTACTTTTTGTTCAATGCTATAATCCACTGAAAATAGCTTCACAATTGCTTACCCATCACTTTATGAAAAGCAAACCACTAACTAGAATTAAATAATTATTTATAGCTCCTTTTGTCTTTAGCCTGAGGGTATATAGATGAAAGACTGTGCTTAAAAGTTAGTTTGATTAGTTATATATTCCTTCAGTGTGGCTATATTATTCATTTGAAATACTGTTAGGTTTATTTGTGTTGTTTATATTTTATGATCATTTTTCTCGACACTGTTGATTTTTAAAATATATATGAAGCAGTAACAGGTTTTCAAAAAGTCAGAACTGTACAAAAAAATGTATGTTTAATAAAAGGTATTTTTAAAGGAATTTCACACTCCTCCAGTGATCTGTTTACACACTCTTCTTTTCACTCTGTTCCCATCCATGTCCATAGGTAACAAATTAAATTAGTTTCTGGTTTGTTCTACCTGTGTTTCTTTTTGCAAAAATCAGCGATACATGTATGTTTTCTTATTTTGCCTTCTGTTTTACACAAAATGTAGCATACTGTAGATATTCTTCTGTCCTTTGCTTCTTTTCACTTAAAAATACATCTTGCAAATCTCTCAATATCAATTCAAATAACTTCCTTATTCTTTTAACAGTCAGAGAGGTCTCCATTGTACAGATATACCATATAATTTATTCGGCTCCTCTGTGGCAGTTAGTTTCAAATATTTTGTCATTGCAAACGATAGTGCAATTAATAAATTTGTAAAAATATTTTTTTGTGAGGCATATATATTTTTCAAAGTAATTTTGTGGAAGTGAAAGTGGAATTGCTGGTTCAAAAGCCAAATCCATATGCAATTTTGTTGCATATTGTAAAATCCTCCTCATTGGGGTTGTGCCAATTTAAATTCCCACTAGCAATATGAGAATGTCTGATTCCACACAGCAGCAAAAGCAGAATTTATTGTCATATGTTTTGATTTTTGTCAACCTCAAATGATCAGAAAATGTATTTCCCTGTAGTTTTCATTTGTATATATGCTGTGAGTAAACTGGAGCATATTTTTATGTATGGGCCATTTTTATATCTTTTAGTGAATAGTCCACTGATGTTTTGCCTATTTTCATTAGTGGGTTTATAGTCATTTTAGTCCTTTTTTTAAAAATTGCAGTAAGTAGGCATATATATGTATATACACGGAGCCCTGTTGGCATTGTGGTGAAGAGTCTGGCTGCTAACCAAAAAGATCGGCAGTTCGAATCCACCAGTAGCTCCTTGGAAACCCTATGGGGCCATTCTACTCTGTCCTATAGGATCTCTATGACTTGGAATCGACTTGACAGCAATAGGATATACTTTCCATACGTATATATGAAAACATTTGCCATTTCAACATTTTTTACCTTATAATTCAGTGACATTAATTTCTTTCATCATGTTGTGCAGCCATAACCACTATCCATTTCCAAATTTTTTTATCACCCTTGACAGAAGCTCAGTGCCCCCTAAAAATGACTCCCTGTTTCCCCCTCCCTCCTGCTGCCGGTAACCACTAATAAACTTTGGTCCCTATACATTATCCTATTCTAGTTTTTAGTCTTTTTTTTTTTTTTTTTACCTTTTAAATTAATTTTATGGGGGTATAATTATAGCTCAAAAGAATGCACCTATTTTAAGTGTATAGTCCAATGTATTTTGACAAATATATCCCCACTGTAAACACTACCCTGATAAAGATATGTATTTCCATTACTCCCTAAAGTTTCCTCATGCCCCATTGAGTCAATCCTCCCACCCATGGACCCAGTCAACCGCAGGACTGTTTTCCGTTAATAGATATTAGCTTTATCTCAACTATAATTTCATATAAATGGAATCATTCTCTTTTTTAACATGAATTCTTTTGCACAGCATAAGGTTTTTCTTTTTTTTAACATTTATCCATGTTGTTGCATATATTATTAACTTATTATTATTATTTGGTTTGTGGGGTTTTTTTGTGTGCTTTAATTCAAAGTTTACAGTTCAAGTCAGTTTCTTATACAAAAATTTATACACACATTGCTCTGTGACCCTAGCTGCTCTCCCTATAATGTTACAGCACACTCTTCCTTTCCACCCCAGATTTCCAATGTCCATTCATCCAGCTCCTGTTCCTTTTTGCCTTCTCATCTCCTCTCCAGTCAGGAGGTGCCCATTTAGTCTCATGTTATCTACTTGAGCTAAAAAGCACTGTCTTCACGAGTATCACTTTATGTCCCATAGACCAGTCTAATCTTTGTCTGAAGGGCTGGCTTCGGGAATGGTTTCAGTTCTGCTTAATAAAGAGTCTGGGGGCCATGACTTCTGGGGTCCCTCCAATGTCAGACCATTAAGTCTGGTGTTTTTACTAGAATTTGAGTTCTGCACTCCACTTTTCTCCTGCTTCATCAGGGACTCTCTGCTGTGTTCCCTGTCAGGGTGGTCATTGGTGGTAGCTGGGCACCATCTAG
>NW_004444365.1:26186-32940 GCF_000243295.1 Trichechus manatus latirostris | reverse complement strand
TCTGTTAGCCACCTGGATGTCTTCCTTGGTGAAGTGCCTGTTCATATCCTTTGCCCATTTTTTGATTGGGTTATTTGTTTTTCTGTTGTTGAGGTTTTGCAGTATCTTACAGATTTCGCAGATTTGACGCTGATCAGATTTGTTGTAGCCAAAAATTTTTCCCAGTCTTTAGGTTGTCTTTTCACTCTTTTGCTGAAGTCTTTTGAAGAGCATAAGTGTTTGATTTTTAGGAGCTCCCAGTTATCTCATTTCTCTTCTGGTGTTTGTACATTGTATTCTGTTATGCCATGTATTAGGGCTCCTAGCATTGTGTCTATTTTTTCTTCCATGATCTTTACTGTTTTAGATTTTATATTTAGGTCTTTGATCCATTTTGAGTTAATTTTTGTGCATAGTGTGAGGTATGGTCTTGTTTCAATTTTTTGCAGATGGATATCTAGTTATGCCAGTACCATTTGTTAAAGAGACTGGCTTTTCCCTATTAAATGGACTTTGGGCCTTTGTCGAATATCAGCTGCTCACAGGTGGATGAATTTTATGTCTGGATTCTCAGTTCTGTTCCATTGGTCTATGTATCTGTTGTTGTATCAGTACCCGGCTGTTTTGACTACAGTGGAGGTTATAACAGATTTTAAAATCAGGTAGTGTGAGGCCTCCCATTTTATTCTTCTTCTTCAGTAATGCTTTACTTATCCGGGGCCTCTTCCCTTTCCAAATGAAGTTGCTGGTTTGTTTCTCCAACTCATTAAAAAATGCGGTTGGAATTTGGATTGGGATTGCATTGTATCTGTAGATTGCTTTGGTTAGAATTGACCTTTTCACAATGTTGAGTCTTCCTATCCATGAGCAAGGTATGTTTTTCCACTTATGCAGATCTCTTTAGGTTGCTTGCAGTCGTGTCTTATAGATTTCTTTGTTTAGGTCTTTTACGTCTCTTATTAGATTTATTCCTAAGTAGTATATTTTCTTGGGGACTATTGCAAAAGATATCGATTTGGTGATTTCCTCGTAGAAGTTCTTTTTGTTGGTGTAGAAGAATCCAACTGATTTTTGTATATTTATCTTGTATCCTGACACTTTGCTGAAATCTTCTATTAGTTTCAGTAGTTTTTTTGTGGATTCTTTGGGGTTTTCTGTGTGTAACATCATATCATCTGCAAATAGGGACACTTTTTCTTCTTCCTTACCAATTTAGATGCTGTTTATTTCTTTTTCTAGCTTAATTGCTCTGTCTAGGACCTCCAGCACAATGTTGACTAAGAGTGGTGATAAAGGTCATCCTTGTCTGGTTCCTGTTCTCAAGGGGAATGCTTTCAGATTCTCTCCATTTAGGATGATGTTGGCTGTTGGCTTTGTATAAATGCTTGTAATTATGTTGAGAAATTTCCCTTCTATTCCTATTTTCGAGTTTTTATCATGAATGGTTGTTGGACTTTGTCAAATGTCTTTTCTGCATCAATTGATAAGGTCATATGAGAATCACCTTTATTTATATAATGGATTATATTGATTGTTTTTCTAATGTTGAACCATCCCTGCGTATCTGGTATAAATCCCACTTGGTCATGGTGAATTATTTTTTTGATATGTTGTTGAATTCTATTGGCTGGAATTTTGTTGAGGATTTTTGCATCTGTCTTCATGAGGGATATTGGTCTGTAATTTTTTTTTTTTTTTTTGTGATGTCTTTACCAGGGTCATGCTGACTTCATGGAATGAGTGTGGGAGTATTCTGTTTTCTATGCTCTGAAATACCTTTAGTAGTAGTGGTGTCAACTCTTCTCTGAAAGTTTGGTAAATTCTCCAGTGAAATCATCAGGGCCATGGTTTTTTTTTGGAGGTTTTTAATTTCCTTTTCAATCTCTTCTTTTGTTATAGGTTTATTTAGTTGTTCTACCTCTGTTTGTGTTAGTTTAGGTAAGTAGTGTGTTTCTAAAAATTTTTCCATTTCCTCTAGGTTTTCAAATTCATTACAGTACGATTTTCAATATTTTGTTATGATTCCTTTAGTTTCAGTTGAGCGTGTTGTGATATCACCCATCTCATTTCTCACTGGGGTTATTTGCTTCCTCTCCTGTTTTTCTTTTGTCACTTTGGCCAATGGTTTATCGACTTTGTTGATCTTTTCAAAGAAGCAGATTTGGTCTTGTTAACTGTTTCAATTGTTTTTCTAATTTCTATTTCATTTAATTCTGCTCTGATTTTTATTATTTACTCTCTTCTGGTACCTGAGGGCTTCTTTTGCTGTTCTCTTTCTACGTGTTTGAGTTGTAGGGTTAATGTTTTGATTTTGGCCCTTTCTTCTTTTTGGTTGTGTGAATTTGTTGCTATAAATTGACCTCTAAGCACTGCTTTTGCTGTGTCCCAAAGGTTCTGGTAGGATTTGTTTTCATTCTCATTTGATTCTGTGAATTTCTTTATTCCATCCTTAATTTCTTTCATAACCCAGTAGTTTTGAGTAAAGTGTTGTGCTGTTTCCACGTGTTTGGATTTTTTCCTTGCTTTTTCTATTATTGATTTCTACTTTTATGGCTTTATGGTTAGAAAAGACACTTTGTAATATTTTGATGTTTTGGATTCTGTTAAGACTTGCTTTATGGCCTAATATGTGGTCTGTTCTGAAGAATGTTCCATGTGCATTGGAAAAGAAAGTATACTTGGCTGATGTTGGGTGGAGTGTTTGGTATACGTCTATGAGATCAAGTTGGTTGCTTGTGGCATTTAGATCATCTGTGTCTTTATTGAACTTCTTTCTTGATGTTCTGTTCTTCACCAAAAGTGGTGTGTTGAAGTCTCCTGCTATTATTGTGGAGCTGTCTATCTCTCTCTTCAATGCTGTTAGTTTGTTTTATGTATTTTGGAGCCCTGTCATTGGGTGTGTAAATATTTATTATGGTTATGTCCTCCTGGTGTATTGACCCTTTAATCATTATAAAGTGTCCTTCCTTATCCTTTGTGGTGGATTTTACTTTAAAGTCTATTTTGTCAGAGATTAATATTGTCACTCCTGCTCTTTTTTGAGTGTTGTTTTCTTGATATATTTTTTCCGTCTTTTGAGTTTTAGTTTGTTTGTGTCTTTAAGTGTAAGGTGTGTCTCTTGTAGGCAGCATATAGATGGATTGTGTTTTTTTTAATCCATTCTACCTCTCTCTGTCTCTTTATTGGTGCATTTAGTCCATTTACATTCAGCGTAATTATTGATAGGTATGAGTTTAGTGCTGTCATTTTGATGTCATTTATTGTGTGTTGTTGACAATTTCTTTTTTCTACTTAATTTTCTGTGCTGAGTCATTTTTCTTTATGTATTTTCTTTTCTTCTTTTTCATTGTTTTTTATTTTGTATTTGCTGAGTCTTTATGTTTTTTATTTTGATGTGTAGGATTGTTAGTTTCCTTTGTGGTTACCTTAACATTTACCCCTATTTTTCTAAGTTTACACCACTCTTTTATTTCTTTATATTGCCTTGACTTCCTCTCGTATGAGAGATCTATGACTACATTTTTCAGTCTCTCTTTTTTGTTTTAATGTTGTCATCTTTTATATATTGATGTCTCTGTTTCCCTATTTTCAGTATTTTAGCTTTGATTTATCTTTGTGACTTCCCTACCTGGGTTGATATCTGGTTACTCTCTGTCCTATGTTCTATTCTTGGGTTGTTAGCTGATGTCATTGTTTTCTAACTGGAAGACTTCCTTTAGTATTTCTTGTAATTTTGGTTACGTTTCTGCAAATTCCCTAAACTTCTGTTTATTGGGAAATGCCCTAATTTCGCCATCCTATTTCCGAAAGTTCACAGCCTTGAAAATCTCGTGGAGCACAGTTCTATTCTGTACACATGGAGTCGCCATAAGTTGGAATTGACTTAACAGCAATTAACAGCAACAACAACCAATCACATAAAATGCCCTACTTCTAGCTAGCCCGTGTCCAGCTTCCCTATGTCAACAGCCTCAAATCAGAGAATGCCTGGAGCCTTTTGTTTTGCCACTATAAAGCTTTTCTACTCTCCTGCTTTTCTTGAAATCTCTGCCAAACAAAAGTGAAGGTGGCTTCCTATAGCAAGCTCTAAATAAATAGCCCTTGTTAGTTCTTATTTAGAAGTTCCCTGTTTTCACACTACCACTCATATTTTATATTTATAATTGTGGGGAAATTACTTCTTTTGTGTGGCCTTTTACCTTAGTTCTTTGGAAAAATGGCTTGAGAGATTTTTTTTTCCCCCTAATCCCTGAGGCGTTACATTTGCATTTGTTTTCTACCCCAGAGAGTTTGTTACATTTCCTGGGTAAACTGTGAACAACTTTTTTTTTTTCATGTGTCTGGCCTTCCCTGTGATTGGTATGCATCTTGCAGGGATTGGTCAGTATACTATGCAAATAAAGTGAATATAGCCTAATATGCAAATGAAGTGTCTGTGGCCTACCAAGAGGGGATTGGTTAGTTCCTAGCCCTGGAAATTGACCAGGACTTGTATATATAAGCAACCAACCCCACAGAGGTTCAGAGAGGAAGAAACAGAAAAGTAGAAAGAAGATAAGGTAAGGGAGACAAGGAAGAGAGAAGAAACTGAGAGAAAGAGGAGGTGAGAAACCTCTCAAAAGAGCTGTAACACAGATCAAGGGCTGTAACACTGAAGACAGCAAAGGGTCCCTGTGGCAGAACCCTTAGCAACATGCCCGGAAGGGGTCCTGCAGCAAAGCTGGTGGCAACAGGCTGAACAAAGTTGCTACACCAGCCATGAGCTTGGTCAGTTAGCAGTGGAGAGTCTGAGGACAAGGAGGCAGAGGGGTCTGCACAGCTGAGAGGGGGTGTGCAAGGCCAAGAGACCTGTCCTCAAGTGGCCAGGAGACCTATCCTCAAGGGGCCAGGAGGAGGCCTGTCCTCAGGGGCACAGCTGAGAGGGGGAGTGCAAGGCAGAGAGAAGGTCCTGCTTGCTTGCATGGCCCAGAGAAGCTGAGAGAGCTGTCCTGCAATGAAGAAGGGAGACTTTGCCTACAGGATTCCTGATCCTGATCCCAAGTTGTAGCCTATTGATCCTGATCCTGAGTTGTGCCATGTCACTTCCTTAATAAACCGCTTAAGTATAACTATGATCCGTGTCTTAGTCACCTAGTGCTGCTATAACAGTAATACCACAAGTGGATGGCTTTAACAAAGAGAAATTTATTATCTCACCGTCTAGTAGCCTATGAGTCCAAATTCAGGATGTTAGCTCCAAGGGAAGGCTTTCTGTCTCTGTCAGCTCTAGAGGAAAGTTCTTGTCATCAATCTTCCCCTGGACTAGGAGCTTCTCCAAGTAGGAACCCTGGGTCCAAAGGATGCACTCTGCTCTCAGTGCTTCTTTCTTGGTTGTATGAAGTCCCCAATTCTCTGCTTGCATCCCTTTCCTTTTATCTCTTGTAAGATAAAAAGTCGTGCAGGCCACACCCTAGGGAAACTCCCTTTACATTGGATCAAGGATGTGACCTTAGTAAGGGTGTTGTACAATCCCACCCTAATCCTCTTTAACATAAAATTATAACAACAAAATGGAGGACAACCACACAATACTGGGAGTCATGGCCCAGCCAAATTGATATACACATTTTTGGGGAGACACAATTCAATCCATGACGGTCTGTGAGTTCTGTGTGGCCATTGCAATGGATTTTTGAACCCAGCAGAGAAGTAGAGAGTGCCCTGGGGGAGACAGCTTGTGTCAGAATTGGTAAAAAGTTTGGGGAGTGGAGATGTTTGACCTCCACCTTATACGAATCACCATCAGCTTTGTGCTGATGGTAATTCTGTATCCTCCTGAAGTTCGGGGACTTTAGGTGCTGTTAGTCCTAGAACATTGCAATAACCCACTTTATAGTTTTTTCAAAAATTCAAGCCTCAAGTTGCAATATTGAAGGATTCTACAGGGAAAATACTAAAGGATGCAGGAAGCATCAAAATAAGATGGAAGAAATACACAGAGTCACTATACCTAAAAGAATTGGTCACCGTTCAACCATTTCAGGTGGTAGCATATGATCAGGAACTGATGGTACTGAAGGAAGAGGTCCAAGCTTCACGGAAGGCACTGGTGAAAAATGAGGCTCCAGGAATTGATGGAATACCAATTGAGACGTTTCAACGAACAGATGTGACCCTGGAAGTGCTCAATCCCCTGAAAAGGATGCAAGCAGAGAATTGGGGACTTCATAACACCAAGAAAGAAGCACTGAAATTTGGAAGACAGCTACCTGGCCATTCAACTGGAAGAGATCCATATTTATGCCTATTCCTAAGAGAAGTGATCCATCCAAATGTGAAAGTGATTGAACAATACCATTAATATCACACAGGAGTAAAATTCTGCTGAAGATCATTCAAAAGCAGCTGCAGCAGTATATAGACAGGGAACTGCCAGAAATTCAAGCCGAATTCAGAAGAGAAATTGGAAGCAGGGATATCATTGCTGATGTCAGATGGATCCTGGCTGAAAGCCAAGAATACCAGAAAGATGTTTATGTGTTTTTGTATTGACTATGCAAAGGCATTCATCTATGTGAATCACAACAAATTATGGACAGCATTGTGAAGAATGGAATTCTAGAACACTTAATGGTGCTCATGAGGAACTTGTACATAGACCAGGATGCAGTTGTTTGAATGGAACAAGGGAATACTGCGTGGTTTATTCAGAAAAGGTATGTGTCAGGGTTGTATCCTTTCACCATACCTATTCAATCTGTATTCTGAGAAAATAATCCAAGAAACTGGACTATAT
>NW_004444365.1:11378-24471 GCF_000243295.1 Trichechus manatus latirostris | reverse complement strand
AGAAATCAAAAGACACATTGCATTGGGCAAATCTGCTGCAAAAGACCTCTTTAAAGTTTTGAAAAGCAAAGATGTCACCTTGAAGACTAAGGTGCACCTGACCCAAGCTAGAGTGTTTTCAATTGCCTCATATGCATATGAAAGCTGGACAGTGAATAAGGAAGACTGAAGAAGAACTGACGCCTTTGAATTGTGGTGTTGGCTAAGAATATTGACTATACCACGGACTGGCAAAAGAATGACCAAATCTTTCTTGAAAGAAGTACAACCAGAATGCTCTTTAGAAGCAAAGATGATGAGACTATGTCTCACATAGTTTGGACCTGTTATCAGGAGGGATCAGTTCCTGGAGAAGGACATCATGCTTGGTAAAGTAGAGGGTCAAAGAAAGAGAAGAAAGACCTTAATGAGATGGATTGACACTGGCTGCAACAATGGGCTCAAGCATAGCAACAATTGTGAGGATGGCGCAGGACTGGGCAGTGTTTTGTTCTGTTGTTGATAGGGTTGTTATGATTCAGAACTGAGTCTACAGCACCTAACAACAACAATTAGAGATCATATGATCCTCACAATATTCCTGTGAATCTGGCTGGATGAGGAATGAGCAATAAATGAAAAATCAGAAAATCAGAATTAAGTTATTCATTTGTCACGTATGATGTTGGGCTTATGTCTCTGAGGTAAAATTTCTTTGTCACGTGGTTATGATACAGCTGCAAAAATGTTAGGAATTATTATCTCCATCAGAGAGGAGAGAGAGGAGATCTTCAAAAGTAAAATGAGATACCCAAGGTCACTAAAGTGGAAACTAAATCACATTTTCTACAAAAAATCTTACATTCCTCTCTAAAAAAAAAAATGTATCGTTTTAACATATGATTAATTATGGTTGTACACTGAGTTCACACAGACATATAAGCTTCAAACTTCATGAACTGAATTAATTTATTCACACCAGAGAATTAAAATTCCTCGACAAACCAAATACTGTGTCTACTTTGTATTTTGAGGATTTAACATTTGAAGTTTCTTACTAAAAAAATAAATAAATTCTAATGACCCCTAACATAAGGTAATTTGTAATTTTGACATGAATTTTAATAGCAAATGCACGGAACTTGAAAAGGAGAATTTGTCATTCACCTAATATCTAAACACCATCCACTACTTATCATTGCATCTGAACCCTTGTACATTATCCAAGAAACTAGATGAAATACAGGTTTTGTTTTAAATTTGATGACTTACGTAAGTATTAGACCATATCCCTTATCAATAGCAAAGTTTACCACATTTAGTATTATTGATGGTAGTTTCAGAAGATTATTAACCTACATTCAAAGAGTAAAACAAATAAGAGTTTATGTTTAAATATTTTTATTTACATAATTATTTTTAGTTTTGTTAATGATATATAAGAAAGAAATATTTCAACTAGGAATAAGAATTTTAGTCTCTATAAGAAATCTGAAGTTTTCAATTTAAGTTCACTTATGTATTTACAAAAATATGTGCCAAAGATTTTTTCAGCCATGTTGGCATTAGATCGTCCATGGCAGAGTTTTTGAAACTTTACACTACTGGCATTTTAGGGAGGATCATTCTTTGCTGTGGGGCCAGAAGTCATCACTGTCCTGTGCATTGTAGGATGTTTAACAGCACTAGATATCAATAGCAACCCCCAGTTGTGGCATCAAAAATGTCTCTAGATGTTGCTAAATATTATCTGAGGGGTAAAACCTGCCCTCATTGAGAAACACTGTCATAGGCAGTCATGCTCCCCTTTATACTGTCTCACAGGGAGCCCTGGTGATGCAGTGGTTAAGCAGTAGCTGCTAACTGAAAGATTAGTGATTAAAATCCACCAGCAGCTCTTCTCGTAGGAGAAAGATGTGACAGTCTACTTCTGTAAAGATGTGATGGTTATGATCGTGTGTCAACTTGGCTGGGCCATGATTTACAGTATTTTGGCAGTCATGTGATGTTGTGGCTACTTCCCCATTGAGATTTGTTATGTGATTACCCCATGATGGGATCTGCTGTGAGTAGCCAACTGGTTGTAGGGGAGTTTCCTTGGGTGTGTGGCCTGCATCGAGTGTGGGCAGACGTTCTGGCAGGGCGCAGGGGCTTTTGCTCCTTCTGGATTCTGCAGCTGGCTCCTGTTCATCTGGCCTCCAGTTCTTAGGACTTGAGCTAGCAGCTCGCCTGTAATCTTGCTTGCTTATCTTGTGATTGGTCCATCTTCGCAGCCTGTGGAGCAACAGTCCTGATCCCTAATCTGCCAATCTTGGGTTCGACAGCCCCTGCAGCTTCATGAATCAGGAGGGGCTGTCTTAGTCATGTAGTGCTGCTACAACAGAAATACCACAAACGAATGACTTTAACAAAGAGAAGTTTATTTCTTCACAGTAAAGTAGGCCAGAAGTCCAAATTTAGGGCGTCTGCTCCAGGGGAAGGCTTTCTCTCTGTCAGTCTTCTTCTCACCAGTGTTCCCCCAGACTAGGAGCTTCTCCACACAGGGACCTCGAGTCCAAAGGATGCACTCTGCTCTTGGCACTGCTTTCTTGGTGGTATGAGGTCCCCTTGTCTCTCTGCTCACTTCTCTCTTTTATATCTCAAGAGATTGCCTCAGGACACAATCCAATCTTGTGGATTGAGTCCTGCCTTACTAACGCAACTGCCACTCATCCTCCCTCATTAACATCATAGAGGCAGGATTTAACAACATATAGGAAAATCACACAATACCAGGAATCATGATCCAGCCAAACGGATACCACATTTTTGGGAGAACGTAATTCAATCCATGACAGGGGTCTCTATCCTGGCCTATGGACTTGGGATGTCACAGCTTCTACAGCCAAGTGAGACATTTCCTTGATATAAATCTCTCTCTATATATGTATTTATATGCTTTACTGGTTTTGCTTCTCTAGAGAACCCAGCCTAAGACATTTGGTACCAAGAGTGGTTCTAGAGAAACAAAATTGTAAGGATGAAATTTGTAAATTGGTTCTCAAGTCTGGTTAGCCTTAAAGATGTTCATGTCTCTGCTTCCACTAGTAAAGAGAGTACTGCTAATCCATGGCGGGAGGTGGTAATTCAAATACGCAAAATATTGCCACCAATAGATCAGGTATTGGTGAAAGGCAAGGTTCTGGGTGATTGCATGTATGATACCTTTCTACAATTTTGTCATAATGAGTAGTACAAGGAAGCTGGTTGGTTGGTCCTGCTCTTGCTAGACAAACCCGTGAAAGAAAGATGAGCTCAGGGCTTCAGAGTCGAAGTGTAAGTGCCACATAAATGCCAGAAAGTTTCCAGTTGTGCCTTGAAAGAAAAGCTTATTTCTTGTAGTAACAGAGCTGATATTGCCAAAACCTAAACCCAGAGTCTTATTTTAAGAGTGGCTGAGTTACAAAGCCAACTCAACTGCCAACCTCAAGAGGTGTCTGAAGTTAAAGTAAGGGCACTGATTGCGAAGAAATGGGATCCTGAAACCTGGGATAGGGACACATTGGAAGATAATCAGGAAGCTGAAGACACTGAGCCCCTAAATGTCATTGAATCATTCCTGCCAACAGAACCATTAGCCCCTCCACTTCCACCTAATAAGACTAACCCAGCTGCATCTAAAGCGCTTTTCCCTGAGTCATTGCCTGAGACATCACCTGAGGTAGATGCATTACAAGACAATGCTGAATGTTCTCAAAACATTTCCCCCACTGATTTTGCTTCTATACCTAAAACTAGACTTAAGTCCCAGCAAGACCCAAAGGGTGAAGTACAGAGTGTAACCCAGGAGGAGGTACACTACACTCCAAAAGAACTGCTTGACTTTTCTAATATGTACAAACAGAAACCTGGGGAATACGTGTGGGAGTGGCTATTAAGGGTGTGGGATAATGGTGCAAGGAACATAAAGATGGATCAGTCTGAGGGTCCACTAAGCACAGATTGTTCATTCAATGTTTCAGCTTGAGAAGTTAGGAAAGGATCTACTAGTTTATTTGGTTGCGTTGCTGAAGCATGGATTATGCGGTGACCTATACTAAATCAAGTGGAAGTACCAGACCTGCCTTGGTATACTGTAGAAGAAGGTATCCAAAGGCTTAGGGAAATCGGCATGCTAGAGTGCATTTATCAGTTTAGACCCACAAAACTACCCATGGAGTGCCTAGAGGACACACCTTTTACCACAGCTGTGAGGAACAAATTTGTGAAGGGAGCTTCAGTATCCTTGAAGACTGCTGTGATTGCTATTTTAATGTAAGTCAGATTTGACAGTGGGAACTGCCCTAACTGAATTAAGGCAGCTAACTATAATGGGGCTGATTGAAACCCGTAGTAGTAGGGGCCAATTTGCAGCACTCAATCGACAAAGACAAGGTGGGTGTAGTCACCATGATGGATAGCAGAGTCAAAGCAGTAATCAGAATAGTCTGACTCGTATGGAGTTATGGCATTGGCTACTTAGTCAAGGTGTCCCTAGGAGTGAAATAGATAGGAAATCGACTAAATATTTACTTGATCTGTACAAGCGGATGAATTCTAGGTCAAGTGAACAGCAGTCTAACTCGAATTGCCAGAATAGAGAATCATGGCCCGTCAATCAATTGTCAGACTTGAGCAAGTCTACAGATCCACAACCCCTTGACTGAAGGGGAGAATGGGTCCCCTTGACAAAGTACTCCAATACACTGCCAAAAACTTATACTGTTAATCATTCTCTCCGCCTTCCTCAAAGGGATCTATGGCTTTTTACATGAGTGACTGTTCGTTGGGGAAAAGGAAATAATCAGACTTTTGGAGGATTATTGGATACTGGCTCTGAACTGACACTAATTCCTGGAGACCCAAAACGTCACTGTGGTCCACTAGTCAGAGTGGAGGCATATGGAGGTCAGGTTATTAATGGAGTCTTGGCTCATGTATGTCTCACAGTAGGTCCAGTGGATCCATGAACCCATCCTGCAGTGATTTCCCCAGTTCCAGAATCCATAATGGAATAGATAAAGTCAGCAACTGGCAGAACTCCCACATTGGATCCATGAAAAATGGAGTAAGGGCTATTATGGTAGGAAAAGCCAAGTGGAAACCATTAGAACTGCCTCTACCTAGGAAAATAGTAAACCAAAAGCAATTCTCATTCCTGGAGGGATTGCAGAAATTACTGCCACCATCAAGGATTTGAAAGATGCAAGGGTGGTGATTCCCACCACATACCCATTCAACTCACCTATTTGGCCTGTGCAAAAAACAGATGGATCTAGGAGAATGACAGTAGATTTTTGAAAACTTAACCAGGTGGTAACTCCAATTGCAGCTGCTGTTCCAGATGTAGTCTCATTCCTTGAGCAAATTAATGCATCTCCTGGTACCTGGTATGGAGCTATTGATCTGGCTAATACTTTTTCTACATACCTGTTTCAAAGGACCACCAGAAGCAGTTTGCCTTCAGCTGGCAAGGCCAGCAATACACCTTCACTTGCCTACCTTAGGGCTACATCAACTCTCCAGCCCTATGTCATAATTTAGTCCTTAGGGACTTTGAGTGCCTTTCCCTTCCACAAGACATCACACTGGTCCATTACACTGACGAGATTGTGCTATTGGACCTAGTAAGGGAGGAATGTCAATGATTCTGGACTTATTGGTGAAACATTTGTGTGCTAGAGGTTGGGAAATTAATCCCACCAAAATTCAGGCACCTTCCACCTCAGTGAAATTTCTAGGGATCCAGAGGTGTGGGGCATGTTGAGACCTTCCTTCTAAAGTGAAGGAAAAGTTATTGCATTTGGCTCCTCCCACAACTAAAAAGGAGGCATAACACCTTGTGGGCCTCTTTGGATTTCGGAGGCAGCATATTCCTCATTTGGGTGTGCTACTCCAGCCTATTTATCAAGTGACTCAGAAAGCTACTAGTTTTGAGTGGGTCCCAGAACAAGAGAAGGCTCTGCAACAGGTTCAGGCTGTTGTAGAAGCCACTTTGCCACTTGGGCCATATGATCTGGCTGATCCAGTGGTGCTTTAAGTGACTGTCGCAGATAGAGATGCTGTTTGGAGTCTTCGGCAGGCCCCTATTGGTGAATCACAGCACAGACCCTTAGGATTTTGGAGCAAAGCTCTGCCATCCTCTGCAGATAACTACTCTCCTTTTGAGAAACAGCTTTTAGCTTGTTACTGGGCCTTAGTAGAAACTGAACACTTCATTATGGGACACCAATTCACTATACAACCAGAGCTTCCCATCATGAACTGGGTGTTGTCTGATCCACAGAGTCATAAAGTTGGAAGTGCCAGCAGCACTCCATCATTAAATGAAAGTGGTATATATGAGATCATGCCTGAGGAGGACCTGAAGGCGCAAGTTTCATAAGGAAGTGGTCCAAATGCCCATGGTCTCCTCTCCTGTCACATTACCTTCTATATCCCAGTCTGCACATATGGCCTCATGGGGAATTCCTTATGGTCAGTTGACTGAAGAAGAGAAAACTCATGCCTCGTCTGTAAACAAAATTGTTCTGTGTGATATGCAGGCACCACTTGAAAGTGGATAACGGCAGAACTACAGCCCCTTTTTGGGACCTCCCTAAAGGACAGTGGTGAAGGGATATCCTCCCAAAGGGCAGAAATTAGAGCACATAACCTGGCTGTTCACTTTGTTTGGAAGGAGAAATGGCCAGATGCATGATTTTATGCTGACTCATGGGCTATGGCCAATAGTTTGTCTGGACAGTCAGGGACTTGGAAGCAACATGATTGGAAAATTGGAGACAAGGATTTATGGGGAAGAGGTATATGGATAGACCTCTTGAGTGGGCCAAAAAAGTGAAGATATTTGTGTCTCATGTGAATGCTCACCGAAGAGTGACCTCAGCAGAGGATGATTTTAACAATCAAGTGAATAGGATGGCGTGTTCTGTGGAAACCAGTCATCCTCTTTCCCCAGCTATTCCTGTCATTACTCAATGGGCTCATGAACAAAGTGGCCATGGCGGCTGGGGTGGAGGTTATGCATGGGCCCAGTAAAATGGACTTCCACTCACCAAGGCTGACTTGGCTACAGCCACTGCTGAGTGCCCAATCTGTCAGCAACAGAGACCAACACGTAGTCCTCGTTATGGCACTATCCCTTGAGGTGATCAGCCAGCAACCTAGTGGCCAGTTGATTACATTGGACCACTTCCATCATGGAAAGGGCAGCGTCTTGTTCTTACTGGAATACATACTTATTCTGAATACGGATTTGCCTTCCCTGCATGCAAAGTTTCTGCCAAAACTACCATCTGTGGACTTACAGAATATTTTATCCACCATCATGGTATCCCATACAGCATTGCCTTGGATCAAGAGACTCAAATCACAGCAAATGAAGTGTGGCAGTGGACCCATGCTCATGGAGTTCACTGGTCTTACCATGTTCTCCATCATCCTGAGGCAGCTGGCTTGACAGAACTTTTGAATGGCCTTGTAAAGATACAACTACAGCACCAGCTAGGTTCTGGCTTTTTGCTGGCTCTGGATCCTGTGGCTGTCTCCTGTTTGTCCGGCCTCTGGTTCTTGGGACTTGAGCTATCAGTTTATCTGCTGAACCTGAGATTCATCAGTCTTCACAGCCTGTGAGTGGAGTCCTGCTTTCCGACCTGCTAATCTTAGGTTCACCAGCCTCTCCAAGTACGTGAATTGGGAGAAGCCTCTATCCTAATCCACGGACTTGGGACATTCCAGCCTCTACAATCACATGAGCTATTTCTTTGACATAAAACTCTTTCTATATATATTTATATTCTTTACTGGTTTTGCTTCTCTACAGAACCCAGCCTAAGACATTTTGTAAGAGAAATATAGGCACAAATTGTAGATTTTCTGGATGGGACTTAATGACCAAAGACAAAATGTCCCCATGTGCCTGCCATTAGCCACAATCTACTAGGGAGCTTCTCTTGAGAGGAAACTCACTGCCAACACAATTCCAATAGTCGGGTTAGTTTCTTCCATACAAGCTAAAATTTGACTTGCAGCTAATTTTAACATTTTGTACAGCTTTTCCTCCAATTTTAACTAAAAATATACGGTTGCTATTGCATATATAGCTGTTAAAATCTGAAGTCAAAAGTAGGAGCCAGGAAAAATGAACTAGTTTGCTATTTCTCCATCTGGGTGTCTTAAAGTAAACCACTTACACAGACTGTATGCTCATCTCTGTTATCCACATGTGGATTTTCTTCCCTGTCTATAACCTGTGGTATACATCAAATCTCAGACCAGCTTACCCTGCCAGACATAAGCAATTAAGAGCTAAAATTGATTTTACTGTGGACTAAAGGAAGAAAATATAGGCAAGAGGATATAATTAATTAGATACCTTGTAGATATATGAAACTCTTACTTTTCCAGAATCCAAGTAAAAATAAAATGTAAAGTACTAGAAAAGGCATGCAGACCTATTTATTAATAATTACTGTTCTTTTAGATTTCGAGCTCCTTCTGAGCAGCTCTGTCTTATCAATATCTTTTTTTTTCCTATACAGTTTAGTACACAATCTTCCTTACAAATTGTACTCATATTTATTGTTTTGTTTTTGAGTAGTGAATGTATGCTCTTGAAATGTCTTCTAAATATTCCCTCTAAAGTGTGAAAAAGTAAATTTCCTCTAAGGTGTGAAATACACTGAATTATACACTAATTCCTTGAAACCTGATATTCCAGTCATCATACCATATAACCCTCTTTCAATCAGCATATTCAATTAAGTAGGCCATCTCATTACTCAAATATGTTAAATTTATTATATTTAGAATTGTAGAAATTGAAACTTAAGAGGATAAATGCAATCTGCTCATTTTAAAGATGAGAAAAATAGAGATCAAAGAGTTGCCATAATCATACACAAGTGATTAAGAATTTCCACTCTTAAGTCAGATGGACATTAGTGTGACAGTAAATATCACAATTTCCTAGTGGTTTTTAACAAACCACACATGACTCTAAGATTGTTCCCCAACTGTAAAGTGAGGATAAATCTATGATTATTGTAAAAAACAAAATGAAATAATTCTTGTAAAGCATTTTTTATAGTGCTTGGCATACAATTAGTGCTTCGCAAAACTAGTGGTTATTGTTATACACTGATAACATTATTTGCCAGACCCAAGAATGGGATTTCAGTCTCGGGACTTCTATTGAGAATTCAGTTTGCTGGTGGCCCTTTGGGATGGATCCTTGCCTCTAAGTACCTAATTCATAAGGATAATACAGAGGTGGCTGTGAAACTCCTAGGTCTTCAATCCCACAGCACACTTCAAACCTCCTGAGGGCACGGCCTTCCCACCCCAACCTAGCAGTGACCAAAGGGAAGCTGTTTCCATCTTGTTTCATCATGGTTCCTGGATGGTTAGGGAGGTATCTTGTTACTTGGAATAATGGAAAAACACAACTTCGTATTGTATTTTGTGTGCTGGGTCTCCAGTGGACATGTTGAGTTGGCTAAGAGAACCTAAAATCTTCCCGAGGGAAGAGGCATGTGTCAGTTTACCCTAAACACTGGCTTGACTTCCAGATCTGTAACTAACAAGCTCTTCCAGTTAAAGTTTCTGTTTCTTCAAGTGCAAATGCCATTACAGGTAGAAAGGGATCCAGACTCTATAGGGTAAATTTCATAGGTGTGCCTCTCTCCTCAGATTGTTGAGCTACTTTTGACTTCCTGAGACCCTTCCCCCATCTTTATGGTCCCATGGGGTCTAAAGTGTCACACTAGACGGTCACAAAGATTGGAGTGTGTTTGTCACTCTGGTTTTCCTCAAAAGCTCCTACAACAAAATAACCCCAAACCTGTCACCATCAAAATCTATGCCGATTCATGACAACCCAAAGAGTTGCAGAGTAGAACTGTGCTGCATAGGATTTTCATGGCTGTGGCCTTTTGGAAGCAGATTGCCAGATCTTTCTTTAGAGGCACTTCTGGGTGGGTTGGAATCGACAATTTTTCAGATAGTAGCCAAGTGCTTAACCATCTGTACCACGCAGCTCAACTAAAGTGCACACACATGCACATACACATTCCTTTAACTGGAGACTTGCTGTAGAAGACAGCATTGATGGAAGGAGAAAATGAAAGATACAGACGATGCATCTAGACAGAGAGTAGGCTGGTTAACGTGGCCTGGGAGAAGAGGCCATGTAAAGGAGAGAGACAGTTAAGGGAGAAACCCAAAGGGGCTTAAATATCAGTTGGCTATTTTTTAAACCACTTATCTTATGTACAATAAAAAATATTATTTTCCGCCGAACTGTAAGTTAAAAAAAAAAAAAAAAACCAATAAACCCAACGACAGTGTACCAGATTGGTACCACTGGAAATGTAACAACACTCTACTGATATTTATGACGTTAGAAGCAACAATAAAAAAAAAAAGCTACAAATTCAGTCTAGAAAAAAAAAATTGTCCAATCAAAGAAGTTTTGAAGAATGCTGTGAAAATACATCATAACCTTTTCTAGTGCCCAGAGAGTGATTTGTGAGACAATATAACCAAAAACCAAACCTACTACTGTCCAGTTGATGTCAACTCATAACAATCATATAGACAGAGAAGAACTTCCGCATAGGGTTTCCACGGCAGTAAATCTTTTGTCTGAGGCTGGATTCTCTAGAGAAGCAAAACAAGTAAAGTGTATAAATACTTATATATAGAGAGAGATTTATATCAAGGAAATGGCTCACGTGGCTGTACAGGCTGTAACATTCCAGGTCCGTGAGTCAGGTAGAGGCCCCTCCCGATTCACGTAGCTGCAGGGGCTGGCAAAAACAAGATCCACATGTCAGGAGGTGGGGCTCTTGCTCACAGGCTGCGAAGATCAACCAATTCCAAGATCAGCAGGCAAGACCACAGGCAAGCCGCTAGCTCAAGTCTCAAGTACAAGAGGCTAGATGAACAGGAGCCAGCTGCAGGATCCAGAATGAGTAAAGGCCCCCGAGCCTTGCCACAATACCTGCCTACACTCAATGTAGGCCACACGCCCAAGGAAACTCCCCTTCAACAGGTTGGCTACTCACAGCAGATCCTATCATGAGGGTGATCACATATCAGATCTCAACAGGGAAGTGATCACAACATCACACAACTGCCAAAACCCTGAGAATCATGGCCTAGCCAAGTTGACAAATAATCTTAACCATCATAGTCCACCCGTTGTCAACTTGGCACCTGTACACATCTCCTTACACCATACATAATCTCTGAACAAAGACAATTATAAAGTCATCCTTTCCACTAATGTGATACAATGAACACACATACAACTGAAAATTCCCTAAACCTGTTTACATTTTATATTTTATAAGTGAAGAAAACAAAAATATTTAAGGCACACATAGAAAGCAGAAATACTCATAACAATTACAATCCTCCTTTCTGCAACTTGTTACGTGGCTGTAACTGCTATTTAGAACTACCTTCTTCCACCACCCATTCTGTATTCCCTTTGCCCTCAGCAAGCACCTCAGCTGGTCATGGTTCTTTGCCTGGTGGGGTGAACCAAAACTTCATTCCTGAAGGGTCTGGACCATTAGTAGTCATGTCAGAATTGGGTTGCTGTAGTTTTCCATTGACTTTAATCACAGGGCATGTAGTACTAAGAGATGCCCTAAGGGATTTCCTGCATTCCAGACATACTCTTCTTTACCTCCATTATGTAATATCAATCCGATTTCCTCTTGGTAATCAGGATCTATCACACCAGCCAGTATAGTAACTCCCTTCTTTGACTGTTGATCCAGAGGCATAAGGAGCCCAATGCAGCCAGGTAGTATTCTTAGCTTCCAGTTCAATGGAATTAGTGATGTGTGTCCTGGTGGGATCATTCCTTCCTTTGGAACTAAGATCTCTAGACCTGCAGAGCATAAGGTCACAGGGACAGGAAGCAAAAATCTTGCAAGTGGGTCACTAGGGGTAATAGTCAGTGGTGCCACTCCCATTTCCACCCCTTGATTCCTGGACCAATGAATCCTGGCTATGGGAGAAACAGCACCATATACTGGATGCTGGTTTAGAGCATATACAGCCTCCTGGAGAACATTGTCCCAACCCTGAAGGGTATTGCCACCTAGTTGGCACTGTAATTGTGTCTTTAGAAGGCCATCCATTGTTCTAGCAAGCCAGCTGCTTCAGGATGATCAGGAACATTGTAAGACCAGTGTATTCCATGATCATGGGCCCACTGCCACACTTCATTTCCTGGAAGTGAGTCCTTTGATCCAAGGCAATTCAGTGTGGGATACCACGACGGTGGATAAGGCATTCTGTAAGTCCACGGTGATAGTTCTGGCAGAAGCATTACGTGCAGGGAAGACAAATCCATATTCAGAGTAAGTGTCTATTCCAGTAAGAACAAAACTCTGTCCTTTCCATGATGGAAGTGGTCCAATGTAATCAACTTGCCACCAGGTTGTTGGCTGGTCACCTCGTGGGATGGTGCCATATCAGTGACTCAGTGTTGGTCTCTGCTGCTGACAGATTGGGCACACAGCAGTGGCTGTAGCCAAGTTAGCCTTGGTGAGTGGAAGTCCATGTTACTGGGCCCATGCATAACCTCTACCCCAGCCACCATGGCCACTTTGTTCATGAGCCCATTGAGCAATGACAGGAGTAGTCAGGGAAAGAGGATGACTAGTTTCCACAGAACGCATCATCCTATCCATTTGATTGTTAAAATCATCCTCTGCTGAGGTCACCCTTTGGTGAGCATTCACATGAGACACAAATATCTTCACTTCTTTGGCCCATTCACCTCTTTCCCCTAAATCCTTGTCTCCAATTTTCCAATCATGTTCTTTCCAAGTCCCTGACCATCCAGTCAAACCATTGGCATAGCCCATGAGTCAGTATAAAATCATGCATCTGACCATTTCTCCTTCCAAGCTAAGTGAACAACCAGGTGCACTGCTCAAAGTTCTGCCCATTGAAAGGATTTCCCTTCACCATTATCCTTCAGGGAGGTCCCAGAAAGGGGCTGTAGTGCTACCGCTGTCCACTTTCATTTTTTTTTTAATTTTTTTATTGTACTTTAGATGAAGGTTTACAGAAC
>NW_004444365.1:6664-11278 GCF_000243295.1 Trichechus manatus latirostris | reverse complement strand
TAGATCTTCTGTATCTTTACTGAGCTTCTTTCTAGATGTTCTGTCCTTTACCGAGAGTGGTGTGTTGATCTCTCCTACTATTATTGTGGAACTGTCAGTGTCTCTTTTCAGCATTGTTAGAGTTTGTTTTATGTATTTTGGAGCCCTGTCATTGGGGCTTTCCATTTTCAAGTGGCGTCTGCATATCATGCAGAACCATCTGTAAACCAGGCACAAGTTTTCTCTTCTTCAGTCAACTGATCATAAGGAACTCCCCCATGAGGCCATAGGTGCAGACTGGGAGATGGACAGGAGTGGAGACCATGGGCATTTGGGCTACTTCCTCATGCAACTTACTTGTGCCTTCAGGTCCTGCTTGCACCCGATCTCATATATACCACTTCCATTTAATGATGGAGTGCTGCTGTGCACATCCAACTTTATGACTCTATGGGTCAGACAACAGTTTATGATGGGCAGCTCAGGCCACATGGTGACTTTGTATCCAATGCTTAAGTGTTAAGTTTCTACTAAGGCCCAGTAACAAGTCAAAAGTTGTTTCTCAAAAGGAGAGTAGTTATCTGCAGAGGATGTCAGAGCTTTGCTCCAAAATCCTAAGGGTGTGTGCTGTGATTCACCAATAGAGGTCTGCCAAAGACTCCAGACAGTATCTTTATCTGCCACTGATACTTCAAGCACCATTGGATCAGCTGGATCATATGGCCCAAGTGGCAGAGCAGCTTGCACAGCAGCCTGAAATTTGTTCTGGGCCTCACTCAAAACTAGCAGCTTTTTGAGGCACTTGATAAATAGGACACAGTAATACACCCAAATGAGGACTATGTTGCCTCCAAAATCCAAAGAGGCCCACAAAGCATTGTGCTTCCTTTTTAGTTGTGGGAGCAGCCAGATACAATAATTTATCCTTCACTTTAAAAGAAAGGTCTCGACATGCTCCATACTACTGGACTCCTAGAAATTTCACTGAGGTAGAAGGTGCTTGAATTTTTGTGGGATTAATTTCCCAACCTCTAGCATGCAAATGTTTTACCAATAAGTCCAGAGTCATTGACACTTCGTCCTTACTAGGTCAAATCTGCATAATGTCATCAGTGTAAGGGACCACTGTCATGTCTTGTGGAAGGGAAAGGCAATCAAGGTCCCTGCAGACTAAATTATGACATAGGGCTGGAGAGTTGATGTAGCCGTAAGGTAGACAAGTGAAGGTGTATTGCTGGCCTTGCCAGCTGAAGGCAAACTGCTTCTGGTGGTCCTTTGAAACAGGTATGTAGAAAAAAGGATTAACCAGATCAATAGCTCCATACCAGGTACCTGGAGATGTACTAATTTGCTCAAGTAATGAGACTGCATCTGGAACAGCAGCTACAATTGGAGTTACTACCTGGGTGAGTTTTTGATAATCTACTGTCATTTTCCAAGATCCATCTGTTTTTTGCACAGGCCAAATAGGTGAGTTGAATGGGAATGTGGTGGGAATCACCACCCTTGTATCCTTCAAGTCCTTGATGGTGACAATAAACTGTAATGCCTCCAGGAGTGTGGTGTTGCTTTTGGTTTACTGTTTTCCACTAATGGTTTCCACTTGGCTTTTCCTAACATAATAGGCCTTACTCTATTTGTCAGGGATACAATGTGGAAGTTCTGCCAGTTGCTGAGTATGTCTATTCCAATTAAGCATTCTGGAACTGGGGAAATCACTACAGGATGGGTCCGGAGACCCACTGGACCTACTGGGAGACATACATGAGCCAAGACTCCATTAATAACCTGACTTCCATATGCCCCTACTCTGACTGGTGGGCCACAGTGACATTTTGGGTCTCCAGGAATTAGTGTCAGTTCAGAGCCAATATCCAGCAACCCCCCAAAAGTCTGATTATTTCCTTTTCCCCAATGAACAGTCACTCTCGTAAAAGGCCATAGATCCCTTTGGGGAAGTCTGGGAGAAAGATTAACAGTAAATATTTTTGATAGTGTATTGGAATCCTTCCTCAAACGGACCCACCTCTCCTTCATTCAGAGGGTTGTGGGTCTTTAAACTTGCTCTAATCTGGGAATCGATTGAGGGACCATGACTCTCTATTCTGGTGATTCGAGTTAGACTGCTGTTCACCTGACCTAGAATTCATCCATTTGTACAGATCAAGTAAATATTTAGTAAATTTCCTATCTATTTTACTCCTAAGGACACCTTGACTAAGTAGCCAACACCACAAGTTCATACGAGTTGGGCTATTCCGGTTACTGCTTTGACTCTGCTGTCCATTATGGTAACCACGCCCACCTTGTCTTTATCAACTGAGTGCAGCCAATTGGCCCCTACTACCACAGGGTCCAATCAGCCCCATTGTAATTAGGTGTCTTAATTCAATTAAGGCAGTTCCCACTGTCAAATTTGACATATAAAATAGCAATCACAGCAGTCTTCAAGGATACTGGAGCTCCCGTCACAAATTTGTTCCTCACAGTTGTGGTAAAAGGCATGTTCTCTCTGCACTCTACGTGTGAGTTTGTGGGTCTAACCTGATAAATCCACTCTACCAAGCCAATCTCCCTAAGCCTTTGGCTACTTTCTTCTACAGTATACCAAAGCAGGTCTGGTACTTCAACTTGATTTAGTGTAGGCCACCACACAATCCATGCTTCAGCAACGCAACCAAATAAACTAGTAGATCCTTTCCTAACTTCTCAAGCTGAAATACTGAATGAACAATCTGTGCTTAATGGACCTATATTAATAAACTCAGACTGATCCATCTTTATGTTCCTTGCACAATTATCCCACACCCTTAATAGCCATTCCCACACATATTCCCCAGGTTTTTGTTTGTACATATTAAAAAAGTCAAGTAGTTCTTTTGGAGTGTAGCGTACCTCCTCCTGGGCCACACTTGTACTTCACCTTTTGGGGCTCGCTGGGATTTAAGCCCATTTATAGGTCTAGAAGCCAGAATCGGTGGTGTGGAATTGTTTTGAGAACATTCAGCATTGTCTTGTACGGCATCTGCCTCAGGCAATGCTTCAGGTAATGAGTCAGGCAAGGGCTCTTTAGAGGCAGCTGGGCTAGGGTTAATCTCATTAGATGGGAGTGGAGAGGCTAATGGTTTTTCTGGGCAGGTGGGCTTAGCAGACAAATATGAAGTAACGTCTTCAGATGGGAGTGATTCTACTCGTAGGAGTAATTCAATGGAATTTAGGGGTTCAGTGTCCCCAGCTTCCTGATTACCTGCCCATATGTCCCCTTCCCAATTTTCAGGATCCCATTGCTTCCCAATCAATGCCCTTATGTTAACTTCAGACACCTCTTGAAGTTGGCAATTGAGCTGGCATTATAATTCAGCCACTCTTCCAATAAGACTCTGGGTTTGGTTTTTGGCAATTTCAGCTCTGTTACTACAAGAAGTAAGGGTTTATTTCAAAGCACAAGTGGAAGCCTTGAGATCATTTATGTGGCACTTGAGCTTTGACTCTGAAGCCCTGAGTGCATCTCTTTCTTTCGCCAGTTTGTGTAGAGAAAGTAGGACAAATCAAGCAGCTTCCTTATACTTCTCATTCTGACAAAACTGTAGAAAGATATTACACATGTGTTCACCTCAAGCCTCACCATTCATCAATTCCCGATCTACTGGTGGTGATATTTTGTGTATTTGTATCACCATCTCATGCCGTGGACTGGCAGTGCCCTTTTTACTGCTGGAAGCAGAGTCATCAACATCTTTAAGACCAACTAGACTTGAGAACCAATTTAGAAAATTCATCCTTACAATTTTATTTCTCTAGAACCACTCTCGGTACCAAATGTCTTAGACTGGGTTCTCTAGAGAAGCAAAACCAGTAAAGTGTATAAATATATATACAGAGAAATTTATATGAAAGAAACAGCTCACGTGATTGTAGAGGCTGGAACGTCCCAAGTCCATGGATTAGGATAGAGGTTTCTCCCAATTCACGTAGCTGCAGGGGCTGGAGATCCCAAGATCAGCAGGTCGGAAAGCAGGACTCCACTCACAGGCTGTGATGATAGACAAATCCCAGGATCTGCAGATAAACTAATAGCTCAGGTCTCAAGAACCAGAGGCTAGATGAATAGGAGGCAGCTGCAGGATCCAGACTGAGCAAAAAGCCAGAACATCTGCTTACATTCAGATGCAGGCCACATCCCCAAGGAAGTTCCCTTTCAACTGATTGGCTACTCACAGCATATTCAATCATGGGAGTGATCACATATAAACACTGAGAATCATGGCCTAGCCAAATTGACACACAATCTTAGCCATCACACAAATGATCATAATCTATGTGATAGCATTCTTACTATTTGATAGAAATGGTATTTTGGAGAATTCTGGAGTTTGTCTCTCAGATACTAATATATTTTTCTGTATTTTTAAACTCATAAAGTTATGTTTGAAAATGTATGTTATTGTTTCACAGAATTTACACGTTTGATACATCGATATATCCTTGTTTACAGTTTTGAAGTCTTACATTTGTAAATGTACTAGCTTTGTCTGAAAATATTTTTGACATGATAACTCTGTTTTGATTTAATGTAACAGCAAATTATTTACTTTTATAATGTCTGAAGATTAACTCTGAAAAAAAAACTTTTTT
>NW_004444365.1:0-6529 GCF_000243295.1 Trichechus manatus latirostris | reverse complement strand
ATACTTTCCTTTAGCTCCCCACATTGAAGATTAATTTATCTTCCCAATTCCAATTCCAGTTAGAAAAACTGCTGGGAAAGAGAATGACTGGCTTAAGTAAGACACTCCAGTCACTAGAATAGCACAGTGGTTAATGGAGGAATAATCAAATTGCCTGACAGGGATCTGGTTCCCTTCCACTGCTGATGCATTGAAAGCAAGGTATAGTCATGTAAAAAACATGACAATTCACAGAAAAGATTGGGTGGATCACATTTTCAGGGAGAGGGCTACTGAAAACCAGCAAGAGTAAAGTTGTTAATCCTCCCTGCATGACTCTTTTCTCATTTGTCGGAAAAATAATTTCAATAAGGGCAGTAATTTTTTTTCTGTTTTGTGTATCTCCACAACCTAGAAAAGTGCCTGGGGTATATTAGTTGATCAATAAACATTTCTGGAATGCATGACTCAATTTATAAAGTAGATATTTACTGACCATCTGTAAAATGCACCATGCTAGGCCCTGGCTGTAAAATGCTTAAAATAAGACAAAGTACCGGTCTTCAAGCATTTCTTGATTCTAGTGGAGTCACTTCTTTTTTTAAATTTCTTATCATACCTTCATAGACTCTTCTCAAAATGAGATTGTCAGAGTAGGCCAACAATAAAGAATTGATGGAGCCAGATTGTGAATTTAAGGTCTATCATGGATTGAATTATCTCCCCCCAAAAAATGTGTGTATCAATTTGACTGGGCCATGATTTCTAGTATTGTGTGATTTTCCTGTATGTTGTAAATCCTGCCTCTATGATGTTAATGAAGGAGGATCTGTGGCAGTTGTGTTAGTAAGGCAGGACTCAGTCTACAAGATTGGATTGTGTCCTGAGGCAATCTCTGGAGACATAAAAGAAACAAGTGAGCAGAGAGACAGGGGGACCTCATGCCACTAAGAAAGCAGTGCCTGGAGCAGAGTGTGTCCTTTGGACCTGGGATCCCTGCGTGGTGAAGCTCCTAGTCTGGGGGAACATTGATGAGAAGGCTGACAGAGGGAGAAAACCTTTCCCTGGAACTGATGCCCTAATTTGAACTTTTAGCCTACTTTACTGTGAAGAAATAAATTTCTCTGGGTTAAAGCCATCCAGTTGTGGTATTTCTCTTGTAGCAGCACTTTTCAATAAACCATGAGCACTTGGAGATTCTTCAACCTTTGTTGATATACTCGCAGCTATAAGTGAGGATGAAATAGACATCGTTATTCCTGTTATTTCAACAGCTCTGATTCCAATAGAGCATCTATATTCACATTTTCTTTCATTGTCCTCTAGCCTATGCTCCCCAGTCTTTAAGCTTGGAAGAACAAAACTCCATTAAAATGAGTCAAGAAGTAGTAGGTGGACAAATCCTGTTGTACAAGAAAATACAAATTTAGGTCGTGCAGGAGAGATACTTAAAAGCTTATTTGAGAACCTCATGCTGAATATCTTGAGGTCATAATAAATGTAAAATATTGAAAAACCAAACCCATTGTCCTTCCTGCTCTATATCATAGTTCCACTCCTTTTCATTCTTATTCAGTTTTTAACACCATATTTTCAGAAATCTGAAAATCAACCTTGATCTCTCCTCACTGACCATGTCCATTTGATTATAATCGTTAATATAATACTGTTCATTTACCCCTTTGCTGACTTTTTTCTTGCTTCAATTACATAAGACTTTTTCTTTACATTCAAGGAGGTTAAGATTCTGGGCTCTGGAATTCAGTTTTTTTGTTTGTTTGGGTTTTTTTATTGTTTAGTAGTTTTGTTGTTGTTGTTAGTTTTATTTCCACACATGAGAAAAGAAAACCTAGGATTTGGTGATTGACAAGAAAGTGAGAGATAGTGCTCAGTGTTAGTCAAGTGCCAAATTCTCTGTTCATGTCAGTTTACGTCCCTGTAAAGAGCAAAATAATTGCCAAGGGCATAAGTGGAGCTAACGTAAAATAAACCTCTCTCCATATGAGATGGGAATTATGGCTCTGATAAAAGGTCTGAATGAATAATAGAAGGCTTTTTCTCTGCTGCATAATATTTACTGTTTCCATTTTCTCAACTGGACCAATAAGTGGTAACATGAGAAATGGAGAAAATATCAAAGTTGTCAAAGATATAATTTTGCTTGGATCCATAATTAATGCCCATGGAAGCAGCAGTCAAAAAATTAAATGATGTACTGCACTGGGCAAATTGACTGCAAAAGACCTCTTTAAAGTGTTAAAAAGCAAAGAAGTCACTTTAAGGAATAAGGTGCGCCTGACCCAAGCCATGCTATTTTTAACGCCTCATATGCATATGAAAGCTGGACAATAAACAAGGAAGACTGAAGAAGAATCGATGCCTTTGAATTATGGTGTTGGTGAAGAATATTAAATATACTGTGGACTGCCAGAAGAACAAACAAATTTGTCTTGGAAGTTCAACTAGAGTGCTCCTTAGAAGTGAGGATGGTGAGACTTCCTCTCGTGTACTTTAGACATGTTATCAGCAGGGACCAGTCACTGGAGAAGGACATCATGCTTGGTAAATAAAGTGTCAGTAAAAAAGAGGAAGACCTCCAACAAGATGGATTGACACAGAGGCTGCAACAATGGGCTAAAACATAGCAATGGTTGTGACTATACTGCGGTTCCAGGCAGGATTTTGTTCTGTTGTACACAGGGTCGTTATGAGTTGGAACTAACTAACGACACCTCACAACAACGACAATGGTAATATTTGAAATTAGACTGATGAAAGAAGTTAAGAAGACACAAGTAAATGAAGAGACATACAATATTCATGGGATGGAAGATTAAACATAGTAACAATGTTAATTTTCAGCAGATTTGTCTGTAGACTTAACACCATACCAGTCAAAATTCCAGCAAGCTTTTTGGTAGGTATCGATAAGTTGAGTCCAAAATTTAAGTACAAAATCAAAGATATTATAGTAGATAAAACTTGAAATAAAAAAAAAATAAAATTGTACAATTTTAGACTCTCCATAAACGTATGTGTAGACACATAGATCAACGCAACAAAACAGAGAGCCTGGATTTAGAGCTACACAAATATGGCCAATTGCTTTTTTACAAAGACGTAATTCAGTAAAGAAAGAGCAGACTTTTCACCAAATTGTTTTGAAACATTTGGACATCACTAGGAAAAAATAACTTGAATTTAAATCTTATACTTTATGCAAAAATTAACTCAAACAGGATTATAGATCAATGTTATATACAAAAGTATAAAAGGTTTGTAAGAACATATAGATGAAACACTTCATGAGCTGGGCAAAGAGTTCTTAGACGTGATGCAAAAACCATGTTCCATAAAAGAAAATAAATTGATAAATTAGAATTCATTAAAATAGCACTGCCATCTATTACAATGCCTAAAATTAAAAATATATATATATATTGACAGTAAAAAGTGTTGGTGAGGATGCGGAACAACTCGCATACTTTGCTGGTGAGAACATAAAATGGTACATTGACTCTGACAACAGTTTGAAAGTAACTTATAAAGATAAATATATACTTATCATATGAAGCAGTAATCCCAATCTTAAGTATTTATCCAAGGGAAATAAAAGCATAAGCATATAGTAGCTTTATTTTTAAATAACACCAATAGTTAAAAACTGAAAACAACCCAAATGTCCTTCATCAGGTGAATGGATAAACAAACTGGTCTACTGTGATACATAATAAACTATCAAACAGCAGTAAAAAGAAGCTATTAATAGATACAACAACTTGGATAAATCTCAAAGGCAATATTCTGAATGAAAGAAACAAACAACTCTAAATAACGTAGTCTCAAAGGGTTGCATACTGTATGATTCCATTTGTATGCCATTCTGGAAAAGACAAAATGATAGTGATGATGAAATCCATGGTTACCAGAAATTAGGGATAGGGAGAAGGTATAACTACAAACTGATAGCATGAGTGAATTCTGGGTGCTGATTGAACTGTCTGTATTCTGATTGTGGTGGTGGTTACCTGAACATATACACGTATTTAAATTCACAGAATTGTACAGTCTTAAAAGTCAATTTTACTGTACTTGAATTTAAAAAATAATAGACTTCAGGGTGAGTCTGTAGCATGATTTGAATTTTCATGTTAAAGTTGTCAGTCTAGGAATGACTACTTCTTCTCTCAGAATTAAGAACAAGTTTGTAAATAACTATCCATCCTATGTAGGAATAATTCTAATAATTTCTTAGTAGCTCATTAATCTGGATGGGAGGATCCTGAGTGAGAATAGGGCTTCCGACACTTCCTCACTCTGTCCTTAACCTGAACTGGTTAGACTTAAACCAATTCCAAGCACAGTAATTTTTCAACTGCAGGTCACACTTTGTGGAAGCAGGTCCTCCCAGTTGAGCTCACCTCATTGAAAAGTCTATAGCAATGAAGAGACAGAAAGAAAGCCTGAACAATGCTTAAAAAGTCACCTTTTACTTAAATATATCCTCTCTTTAAAGAGAAGTTAAATGTAAAATGGAGAGAAGGATGGAAACTTTCTTCCGAGTTCTTATAAGAGAATATAATTTCATATTTGAAGCCATAGTAAAAATGCAATTAATGTAGATGTAGGCCACACCCCCAACCTTACAGTTGTCTAGGCCCTGAAAGACTTAAAATGAGAAGAATGAGCCCAGGCTAAGGAGATACATCTTCAAAGGGAGATTGTTGAAAGAGACTTGTGGTTTAGCGATTTATCAATACAGTAAAAAATCCAAGTGGAATCTGGAGTAGGAGCATTGTCAGGCAGAGAGGGTTCATTTGACAGGAAAGTTCCTATGTTATATCCTTGAAGAAATAAACTTGATAATAAGCAGCTGGAAAGGGCATAGATGCAGTAAAGGCAAAGGAAATCCTCAAGGGTTGAAAGAACATGGCCAGAAAGAAAAGAAAAGAAAAAAAAAAAAAGCCCATGGTAAAATGTCATTTCTCCATGAAGGTTATAGATGATTTTTCATTCCTACTAGCTATTTTCTCTCTAAGAACAGAAACTATAACATTAATTCCTTTTGCATTCACACACTCACATAGGACATAATTCTGAACCTGCTAACCATTGCGAAAAGCAGTCTTCCCTTCTAAAAATAGTGGAACCCTGTTCAAATGATTTAAATTTATACACCAGTCATCCCCACCCCTTGGCAAACATGCATTTAAAAAGTTGATGGGACACTAGAACCAAAAAAAAAAAAAAAAAAGGTGGAAGGACTGAGCTATTAATTCTCAAAGTACTTGAACAGATTTCTTTGTATCTTTATACGTGGTCAATTGTATTGAGAATGTGACCCTTCCCTTCTAACACCACCATCCCCTCCATATTCAATAACAAAAAAAAAAAAAAGGTAAGAAGAGGGTTTTTTTTTTTCCTTAAATGTTACTTTTAAAAATATTTTCTTCAACACTCACTGAGCACATTAACAAAAAGAGAGGTCCGTGCACTTGTGTGGAGATTTTTTGTGACAGATTATTTCTGCCCATAAAAACCTGTTGCCATCGAATTAATTCCGCCTCATGGTGACCCCATATATTACAAGGTAGAACTGCTCCATAGGCTTTTCTTGCCTGTAACCTTTACAGAAGCAGATTGCCAGGCCTTTCTTCCATGGCACTACTGGGTGGGTTCAACACATCAACATTTAAGTTAGTGGTCAAGAACAAATCATTTGCACCACCGACAGAGTATTCCTGCCCACAATGAAACTATATTTCACAAAGGAAACACTAGAGGGAATTCTCCAGAACATTTTATGGTTGTCCTATTTCTCTTTCTGTCTCTCTCTCACTGTAAGGGGATATAATCATGCTTAGTGAAAGTGACTAACTCTCTACCCATGGACAACTTTCTTGGAGAATACACCTATGAGCAGTTTGAGTGGAAACAGTGGAGGTGATTAAGAAGGACAACACTTCACTTGTTACAGAGGTAACAGAGATTTACCTTCTTAGGGGTTGCTCACATCGCAACTTCTTAAACAAGTCACAGAGGTCTTTCGAGGAGAATCAAGACAATTTTCAGTTTGATCTGAAGCTAAGCAGATGGTCACAGATGTGCCAGGAACCTGAAAGCTAAAAGAAGGGTAGAAGGTTTCACAGAAGGTGATTCCAGTAAAGGAGTAGATATGAGATCCATCACTCATGCTGTAAAAGGACACACCTCCAGCCTCCCAGTCCAGGAAAACTCCTATCCTACGGGGGTGCTGCCTCAGGGACAGAGATTCTGCCTAGGAGGTGACAATCTTGACCTCCCCTTCAGTGTATGCCACCACCCAGAAATCCTTTTCTGAACACTCTACAAACCGTCTCTGTTGCTTCGCTATCTCTGAGCAAACACCCAGAGCCCACCAAGTTCCAGGTCCAACTTCTGTCCCCAAGTTTACTTCCACCTTCCAATAATGTCTCCCCATTGTAAAGTGACCCTGATCCAGAATACTGAAGATAGTATCAAATTCTCCTTGCTCAGGCGATACCAAGTAACGGTAGACTGCTTCAAACTT
>NW_004444364.1:262263-263988 GCF_000243295.1 Trichechus manatus latirostris | reverse complement strand
TCTGAAGAGACTACTTCATCTTTGTCTGCTAAGCCACCCTTCCCAGTAAAACCATTGTCCCTTCCACCACCATCTGATGAGATTTACCTGGCTGTGTCTTAAGAGTCTTTGAGATATCACCTGAGGTGGTATCTGGAGTATTGCCTGAGGTGGATGCCTTACAAGGCATTGCTGAAACTTCCCAAGACTCACACCCACTGTCTATTTTTGCTTCTAGGTCCATATCTAGACATAAGTCCCACTGAGCCCCAAAGGTGAAGTACAAAGTGTGACCCAGGAGGAGGTATGCTACACTCTCAAAGAACTGCTTGATTTTTCTAATGTGTACAAACAGAAACCTGGGGAATATGTGTGGGAGTAGCTATTAACGGTGTGGGATAATGGTGCAAGAAACATAGACTGTGATCAATCTGAGTTTATTGACATGGGCCCACTAAGCACAGATTCTTTGTTCAGTGTTTTAGCTCGAGAGGCTAATAGTTTATGTGGTTGGTTCACTGAAGCATGGATTATGCAGATTGTTAAATCAAGTTGAAGTACCAGACCTGCCTTGGTATACCGTAGTAGAAGGTATCCAAAGGCTTAGGGAAATTGGCATATTGGAGTAGATTTATCAGGCTAGACCTAAACATGGAGTGCCCAGAGGACACACCTTTTACCACAACGGTGAGGAACAAATTTGTGAAGGGAACCCCAGCATCTTTGAAGATTGCCGTGAGTACTCTTTTATGTAAGTCAGATTTGACAGTGGGAACTGCCCTAACTGAATTAAGACACCTACCTACAATGGGACTGATTGGACCTCGTGGTGGTGGGGACCAAGTGGTGGCACTAAATCGACAAAGATAAGGTGGGCGTGGTTACTGTAAAGGATAGCGAAATCAACGGAGTAATCAGAATAGTCTGACTCATATGGACTTATGGCTTTGGATACTTAGCCATTTCACTCCCTAAGAGAGGTTAGTGAAATAGGTAGAAAATTACTGTATATTTACTTGACCTGTACAAGTGGAAGACTTCTAGGTCAACTGAATGGCAGTCTAACTCGAATTGCCAGAATAGAGTCATAGCCCCTCAATCAATTCCCAGAATTAAGCTAGTTTACAGACCCAGATCCCCTTAAATGAAGGGGAGGCTCAGTTCCCTTATGGAAGGATCCTGCTACACTGCCAAAAATTTATGCTGCTAATACACTGCAATACAGGAGATCCCTTATGGCGTCTCTTAGTACTATGATGCCCTACGAGTAAGGTCAATGGAAAACTACAGCAAACCAATTCCTACATAACTACTAATAGTCCAGAACCTTCAGAAATGAAGGTTTGGTCACCCCACCAGGCCAAGAACCATGACCAGCTGAGGTGCTTGCTGAGGGTAAAGAGAATATGGAATGAGTGGTGGAAGAAGGCAATTAGTTCTTAATCCCAGTTACAACCACATGACCAGTTGCAGAAAGGAGGACTGTAATTGTTATGAGTATTTCTTCCTTGTATATGTGCATCAAATATTTTTGTTTTCTTCACTTATAAAATATAAGATGTAAACTGGGCCAGTGCATTTTGGTTATACACATGTTAGTTGTATCATGTTAGGCACAAGTATGACTTTGTAATTGTCTTTATTTAGGGATTGTCTATAGTTTAAGGAGATGTGGACAGGCGCCAAGTTGACAAGTTGACATGTGGACTGTGATGGTTAAGGTTGTGTGTCAACTTGGCTGGGCCA
>NW_004444364.1:259696-261814 GCF_000243295.1 Trichechus manatus latirostris | reverse complement strand
GAGATAAATCTCTCACTCTTTAGATAAATACATTTCACTGGTTTTGCTTCTCAAGAGAACCCACCTAAAACATAATGAATTTTAAAACATGGGTGTTGTTGTTGTTAGGTGCTGTCAGCAGTTCCTAGTCATAGAGACCCCAGGTATAACAGAACAAAACTTTGCCTGGTCCTGTGCCATTCTCACAATCAGTGCTATGTTTGAGCCCATTTTTGCACCCACTGTGTCAATCCATCTTGTGGGGGATCTTCCTCTTCTTTGTTGACCCCAAGCATGATGAACCTTCCTTTTATGCAAAAAGAGTGAGAAGGATTTGACATATTTAGAAGTGTCCGAAGTTGGGTATTGGTGTAATGTATTTACAACAAAGGAAAAGACCTGCTCAGCATCTGGATCTTTAGAGAAGCCTTTTGAGAAATTTGTTTTTGACAGCTTGTATGTTAGTTGAGCAAATAATACTATGGACAATATTAAAGCAAAGGTGCTCCCTCTAACCGTTCGGATCAGGGCCACAATAGATGGACCCTGATAGAACGGGAGAAAAATGCAGAACAGAACTCAAACTCTTAAACAGTCCAGACTTCCCAGACCAGTTGAGACTAGAGGACTGCCTGAGACTATCGCCCTGAGATACTCCTTAAGCCTTGAACGGAAGCTATCCCGTGAGGTCACCTTTGAGCAAAATAACAGACTGGCACACAAAATAAAGGACGTTTCTGCTGAATATGGTGCTCCATTAAAAAACCATTTGTATGAAACCAAAAGGTCAACAATTAGTCTCAAGCAAAGATGAGAAGGTAAGGGGACAGGCAAACTAAAGTACTGGAAACCGATCAACCAGAACAGAATTAGAGAGAATGTTGACGCACAGTGAAAAATGTAACTAATGTCACTGAACAACTTGTGTAGAAATTGTCAAATGGAAACCTAATTTACTGTGTAAACTTTCACTGAAAAAAACAATAAAATATTATTTTTTAAAAAGTGCTCTGTCTAAAAATGTGGTTTTTAGACCTTTTATATCATCTCCATTTTGATGAACAGAGACTGTTGAGGTAGGTTCCATTTCACATCTGCGTGTTTAATCCACTTGGAAAACATTTTGGTTATTGTGGAGGTAGGGATCAAAATTCATTCTTACCCTAGCACAATGTATTGAATTATATGCTATAATTATTAACGCATTTGTAATGTTTTTAATATCTTTGATTTTTAAAACTTCAATTTATTCTACTTTTTCTGTTTGTCTGATTTTTTAATATAGAAAATAAACTAAAATCTCTTAATGCTTCCAATACACACTGATGAGAAGGCTAAGAGAGAGAAAGCCTTCCCCTGGAGCTGACACCCTGAATTTGGACTTTTCGCCTACTTTACTGTAAGGAAATAAATTTCTTTGTTAAAACCATCCACTTGTGGTATTTCTGTTATAGCAGCACTAGATGACTAAGACAGAATTTGGTACCGAGAGGGGGGTGCTGCTCTAATACATACCTAAAATGTGGAAGCGATTTTGAAACTGTGAATGGACAGAGAGGTGGCAGCAGCAAAGGACCAGCAGCAGCAGAGAACCTACAGCAGCAGAGAAGTGGCAGCAGTGGAGAACCAACAGCAGCAGAACCGGGAGACCAGTGTGAGATGGCGGTGCTGGAGCTGACCCACGGAGCGAGAGAGCTGAGTGTCTGTGTGCAGGAGGCTTCCTGGTGGAGTGGGGTGCCTCCGGGCACTTATCCGTGGAACTAGGCTTGCAGACCCACGAAGCAAGGGAGCTGAGTGCCTGTGCCAAGATGGCTTCCTGGAGGAAGGGCGTGCCTCCAGGCACTTACCAGTGGAGCTACTGAGCTTTGGAACACTTGCCCCAGCAGGGCAGATGTGGGCGTGAGGCCCGAAGGCCAAGAGGCCATAAGAAGCAGAAGCTGAAGAGACAAGGGACACAAGAAGCCGAGCTGCTTCAGTCTCAAAAGGTATGGCCATGACCTCAGGGGTTTCAAAGGGTGGAGCCATGGCCTCTGGTGTTTCTAAGGGTGGAGTTGTCACTCCAATGGACAAGCAGAATGGTGCGCCGAAAGCCAAGGGAGCAGAGTTGCTGTCCCAGTGGGCCTGGAAGGTGGAGCTGAA
>NW_004444364.1:254583-258830 GCF_000243295.1 Trichechus manatus latirostris | reverse complement strand
TTCTGTTATGGCAGCACTAGATGACTAAGACACCATCCAGGTGATTCTCACTCATAACAACCCTATAGGACAGAGCAGAACTGCCCCAAAGGGTTTCAAGGCTGTAATCTTTATGGAAGCAGACTGCCACATCTGTCTTCCATGGAACAGCTTGACCCTTTGAGGTTTGAGCATCTCCTCTATGACTGCTCTCAAGTTCCTTTGGATCCCTTTTGATACATGCAAAACAAAGATAACTCCTCATAAGGTCAAAGAACCTCCCAGTGGCCCCCTGCTGGCCCTGGCTGCTGACAGAGGGAGAAGACAGGGTGATAGTCTGGGGGAAACTCAGCTGGTCAGTCACCTCCTCCAGTTGCTCAGCATTTCAGGAGCTTAGTTTGGATACTCCCTGGGGGAAACTGGTTCCCTTTGAATTTCCACCACTGCTGCTGATGGTGTGGGCTGAGGAAAAAGCCACGTATTCTCACTGGCTGGATGTCTGGCTGTGGCACCTGTAAAACTGTGTATGGGTGGTGTCTGACCTTCACTCTCTTCACAAAGGAGAAGGAGAATCAAGATCAACAGCCCAAGGCTGATTCCTATGAGGTGGAGGTCAGACATGCCTCTTCTCTCTGCCATCTACCAATTCTGACACCAACTGTCACTCCTACGACACTCTCTACTTCTGTCCTGGGTTCAATAATTCATTGCAGTGGCCATACAGAACCCACAGACAATACTCATGATTATGGTGCTTCTTAGGGAAGTAGCAGGTTACAGTTCAGGTTCAGGTATGCTCAGGATACAGTTCTTCTATCAGGACAGCCTATTCTCAGCTGTGCTCGCAGGCACACCTCTCTCTGGCCCTAGGCCTCATGCCCTGCTCAGGAAGTGTTACAAAGCTCTTTTAACTCTGCCAATAACTGCCCAGAGGCACCACTGTCTGCCAGTAAGCCTTGGCCCAAAGGTGCTCAGCTCCAGCTCCGTGGGTTGGCAAACCTAGCTCCACCAAGCACCTGGAGGCACCCTACTCCTCCAGCAAGCCTCCTGCTGAAAGGCTCTAATCTTGCTCACTCCGTGGACCAGGAAGCCCACCATGCTGTCTCCTGCTGCCAGTCTCTCCTGCCACTGTTTTTCTGCCACTGCTTCTCGCCGTCTTCAGTGTTATAGCTCTCTCTCTCTCTCTCTCTTTCTCTCTCTCTCGGCTCCAGGAACTTCTCAGTGCAGGAATCTGGGTCCAAAGGACGCGTTCTACTCTTGGCCCTTCTTCTTTCATGGTGGTGAGAGCCTCTCTCTGCTCTGGAATTGGCTCTTTTTTTCTTTTTTAAATTGTACTTTAGATCAAGGTTTATGGAGCAAATTAGTTTCTCACAAATTGCTGTTTTGTCACATAGGTTGCCAACCCCATGACATGTCAACACTCTCCCCTTCTCAACTTTGGGTTCCCCATTACCAGCTTTCCCGTCGCCTACTGCCTTTTTGTCTTTGCCCCTGGGCTGGTGTGCCCATTTAGTTTTGCTTTGTTTTATGGGCCTGTCTAATCTTTGGCTAAAGGGTGAATCTCAGGAGTGAATTCAGTACTGAGTTAAAAGAGTGTCCAGGGGCTATCCTCTTGGGGTTTCTCCAGTCTCTGTCAGACCAGTAAGTCTGGTCTTTTTTTGTTCTATATTTTCCTCCAGCTCTGTCTGGGACCCTCTATTGTGATCTCAGTCAGAGCAGTTGGTGGTGGTAGCCAGGCACCATCTAGTTGTGCTGGGCTGAGTCTGGTGGAGGCTGTGGTAGTTGTAGTCCATTCATCTTTCCTTTGTGTCTTTGGTTTTCTTCATTTTCCCTTGCTCCAGATGAGGTGGGACTAGTGGAGTATCTTAAATGGCTGCTCAAAATCTTTTAAGACCCTGGACAGCAAAGTAGGATGTAGAACATTTTCTTTATAAACCATGTTATGCCAATTGAGCTAGATGTCCCCTGAGACCATGGTCCCCAACACTCAGCCCAATAATTTTGTCCCTCAGGGAGTTTGGATGTGTCTGTGAAGCTTCCATGACCTTGCCTTGGTCAAGTCGTACTGACTTCCCCAGTATCATGTACTGTCTTACCCTTCACCAAAGTTACCACTTATCTATTGTCTAGTTAGTGTTTTTCCCTCCCCTCATCTCATAACCATCAAAGATTGTTTCTTTTTGTGTGTAAACCTTTTCATGAGTTTTTATAATAGTGGTCTCATACAGTATTTGTCCTTTGGTGATGGACTTATTTCATTCAGCATAATGCCCTCCAGATCCATCCATGTTGTCAGATGTTTTGCAGATTCATCATTGTTCTTTATTGTTGTGTAGTATTCTATTGGGTGTATGTACCATAGTTTGTTTATCCATTCATCTGTTGATGGGCACTTAGGTTGTTTCCATCTTTTTGCTATTGTGAATAATGCTGCAATGAACATGGGTGTGCATATGTCTATTTGTGTGACAGCTCTTATTTCTCTAGGATATATTCCTAGGAGTGGGATTGCTGGATCATATGGTATTTCTATTTCTAGCTTTTTAAGGAAGTGCCTTATCATTTTCCAAAATGGTTGTACCATTTTGCATTCCCACCAGCAGTGCATAAGAGTTCCAATCTCCCCACAGCCTCTCCAACATTTGTTATTTTCTGTTTTTTTGATTTGTGCCAGTAATTTCGGGGTGAGATGGTATCTCACAGTTTTGATTTGCATTTCTCTAATGGCTAATGATCGTGAGCATTTCTTCATGTGTCTGTTAGCTGCCTGAATGTCTTCTTTGGTCAAGTGTCTGTTCATATCCTTTGCCCATTTTTTAACTGGATTATTTGTCTTTTTGTTGTAGAGGTTGTTGGATTTTCCTGTAGATTTTAGAGGTTAGACTTTTGTCGGATTTGTCATAGTCAAAAATTTTTTCCCAGTCTGTGGGTTCTTTTTTTACTGTTTTGGTGAAGTCTTTTGATCAGTGTGTTTAATTTTTAGAAGATCCCAGTTATCTAGCTTATCTTCTGGTGTTTGTATATACTTAGTTATGGTTTGTATGCTATTTATGTCCTGTATCAGGGCCTGTAGCATTGACCCTATTTTTTCTTCTATGATCTTTATAGTTTTTGGCTTTATATTTAGGTCTTTGATTCATTTTGAATTAGTTTTTGTGTATGGTGTGAGGTATGGGTCCTGTTTCATTTTTTTACAGATGGACATCCGGTTTTGCCAGCACCATTTGTTAAAAAGATTGTCTTTTCCCCCTTTAATGAACATCGGGCCTTTGTCAAAGATCAAGTGATGGTAGGTGGATGGATTTACATCTGGGTTGTCGATTCCGCGCTGTTGGTCAATGTGTCTGTCATTGTAAGAACTGGCTCTTTTTTCAGCCTAGTGGGATGGCAAAACTGGCCAATCTCCTTGGTGAGCCACAATTACCTTATTTGCACAGCCCCACCCAATCACTTGGGTGGGAGTTACAAGACCGTGGCAAGAAAGGCCGCACAAAAGTCATCCATCACACCATACACTTCACTGTTACCTTGGGGTACAGTCCAGAGGACAGGTTGGGCTGTGCCAAGGCTATTCCTGGTGCAGCTGGGACAGGTCCAGGGAGACTGAGTGAGAAGCAAATGCCATGGAGGCCACTGACCCTAGATCAGATAGACTGTCCAAAGCATTGTGGATGTTGCCCTGGCCAAGGCTGGCCTTCTCCAAAAGTAGGGCATTTCCCTTTTTCCTTTTGCCAGTAGGAAGGTTGCTGCCCATGGAGGGCACAGGAGTGTTCTTCTTCCACTCCAGGATGGGTAGGGAGCCGGCAGGTATGTCAGCTATGCATCTGGCCTTCCACACTGACTCCTGGTCCTCCTCAGACCACTTGTTTTTCAGCGTTCTTTTCTTACAAGAGTAATTGTAGGTGGAAATGGCAGGTTCACTGTACTGATGCTGCTTGCATTTAGCACAGATGATAGGATGTACCTTATGGGATGAGAAAAGTATGCAGCTGTGTGTGAAATGAGTGAAGGCTGGGGTTCTGGGTGCTACTGTGGCTCTTTGGCTCAGGTGTCATGTGGCCAGGAGCAGATAGGTGGCCATCACATCATTGCAGTTTTGGTTCTATAGTTAGTCCTGAATCTCTTCCCTAGTGTAACCCATGTTCACCATCACCTCTATGTGCCAGGGGTCACTGTAGTCTGGTAGTGGCTTTTGTTCTTCACCTTCATGACACACTTTTATCCATGGATGTCTTCTAATGTGTCTCTCTTTCTGGAATCATGAATGA
>NW_004444364.1:253266-254483 GCF_000243295.1 Trichechus manatus latirostris | reverse complement strand
TTTTGGTTCTATAGTTAGTCCTGAATCTCTTCCCTAGTGTAACCCATGTTCACCATCACCTCTATGTGCCAGGGGTCACTGTAGTCTGGTAGTGGCTTTTGTTCTTCACCTTCATGACACACTTTTATCCATGGATGTCTTCTAATGTGTCTCTCTTTCTGGAATCATGAATGAGAATTTTGCTCATCAGGTGTTTACAGTACATAGACATGTAGAAGGGAATATCATATTGTCCCTTCAGTACCTGCTCCCGCAGCTCCATGAAGGTCTTTCCACCAAAAGGCAGAGATCCACTCACCATCAAATACAGGATGACTTCCAGGTTCCACACATCCACCAGGGGTCCATCATACTTTTCTCCCTAGAAAAGTTTTGGAGGCAGAATAATGGGGACTGCCACAGGTTATCTAGCTTGTGGCTCATGATGAATTCATCTCCAAAGCCAAAGTCTGCAAGTTTCATGTTCATTTCCTAGTCCAACAGCAGATTTTCTGTCTTCAGATCCCTGTGAACAATACTCTTGCTGTGGCAATACTGCAGCACCGACACTATCTGGCAGAATTTGGCTTGGGCCTTCTTTTCACTCATCCTGCCACGAGCCACTAGGTGATAAAACACCTCCCCTCCACTTGCATCCTCCATGACTATGTAGAGTGTGTTCTTCTTGATTACTTCAAACAGCTTTACAATGTTTGGGTGATTGACAGCTTCATAATTTTTACTTCTGAGGATAGCCTATGGAGGCTGGAGGAGATCTGCTGGGTCTTGTCAATTATGTTAATGGATACCTCTTTGCCAGTGATGTTGTGCTGGGTAAAGTTAACCATGGCAAAGGTCCCCTTGCTGATAGTTCTGAAGAGGGGTAGTCTCTCACATGGGTCTCCTCCTCCGCAGAGATGGCTGAGAGGCTCATTAGCATGTTGGATGTGGGGTCAAGATCTGCTGGGTTTTGAGGCAAGAAGTACACTTTTGGTAGGATTAAAAATGAAAAAAAGGTGGTGACTAAAAATTTAATAAAATATGGAAACAATCAGAAAGATGAGTTAAAACAGAATAAAAAAGATAAAAGCAATTAAAGCTTTAAAAAAGCCAAAAACTTTGAAAGCTACAAAAACAACTAGAAAAAATAACAAAAAATAAAATGAAAATGACAAAAATAAAAATAAATTAAAAATAAAATGAGAAACGTTGATTAAGGGTAGGGTTACACAGCCTAT
>NW_004444364.1:250028-251159 GCF_000243295.1 Trichechus manatus latirostris | reverse complement strand
ACTTTTAATCTGAGAGGAATAGGGTGGCATGGAGGGTTTTCCGTTCCTTGGAAACCCTGTGGGGCAGTTCTACTCTGTCCTATAGGGTCACTATGAGCCGGAATTGACTCAATGGCAATGGGTTTTTTGGTTGGAGGGTTTTCACAGACAATCAATGTGATGTGACTTATGTTTTATCAGGATCACTGTGTTTTGAGAAAGTGTAGGGGAACAAGGGCAGAAACAGGTAGACACTAGGAAATATTGCCATAATCCTGATGAGTGGTGATAGTAGATAGTAGTCGTGGCAGCAAAGGTGGGAACAGGAGAGTGTACTTGTGGCTGGCAGCTTGTACCTGCGTGAATTAGCAACCAGTTGGCTGATTTATAGTAGACCTCCAGCAGAGCTGTCTGACTCACAAGCTCAAGGTGGCCTCACATCCTCTTTTCTCACGTTCTTCCCTCAGACCCTCTCCTCAGCTAATATCAGAAGATTTGAGTAGCAGAGGTAAGGGGAGTGATACAAGATCTAAGTTAATAAATATTGAACTAAAAGAGGTAATATAGAAGAAAATAAAGCCATCAGTTTCATGGGTCTCAGTTGCAAGCAACAGAAACCAATTCAGGTTCATTTCAACAGGAAAAATGAAATAATATCTCACTGTTATGGATTGAATTGTGTCCCCCCAAAATGTGTGTCAACTTAGCTAGGCCATGATTCCCAGTATTTTGTGGTTGTCCACCATTTTGTGGTCTGATGTGATTATGCTCTGTGTTGTAAATCCTAACCTCTATGATATTAATGATGGAGGATTAGAGGGAGTTATATTAATGAGGCAGGACTCAATCTACCAGATTAGGTTGTATCTTGAGTGAGTCTCGTTTGAGATATAAATGAGAGGATCAAGCAGAGAGGAGAGGGACCTCATTACCACCAAGCAAGAAGAGCCAGGAGCAGAGCTCATCCTTTGGACCCCGGGTCCCTGTGCTGAGAAGCTCCTAGACCAGGGGAAAATTGACAACAAGGACCTTCCCCCAGAGCCGACAGAGAGAGAAAGCATTCCCCTGGAGCTGGCAACCTGAATTTGGAATTCCAGACAAGGAGACAATATAAACAAGGTACCAAAGCCATAGTGGCTGTGAAAGAAGGGC
>NW_004444364.1:247012-248580 GCF_000243295.1 Trichechus manatus latirostris | reverse complement strand
AAAGATCAAATCACTCCCTTGTTTACAATCCTTTCATGAATTATCTTTAGTTTTAGGAGAAGTTCAAAATTCCAAATGCAGAGCCTTAACAAAAACCAAAACCAGAGGAAAAAAAAAGTGAAAAGCCAAGTAACAAAAGCAGCTAATGAAAGACAGTCTGGATTTAGACTGAGCACTCTTCCACCCCAACCCTTGGCTAGTTATGACTCTGTTACAGGAAAAGCCTGCCCTCAGGGTTATAAGGGAAAATACCCATGGTGCCCATGTGGCACAGCAGAGGAATGAATTTAAACCCAACATGAGCCCAGCGTTCTTAAACCATGAACCATTGCCATGGGGGAGATCCCTAACCCTGACTATACTGATTTGAAGCTCTCTAGAAGAAAAAAGAATATTATAAATATGAGCAGGAGAAAGAGAGAGTGCTCCTATCTCATAGTATATCTAGTGACAAACAGATAATAAGAAAAGAGAAATAAACCTGGATACAATGGGAGAAAATCCATCCAAATTAAAATCCACAGGCGCTGCAGTTAGTGCCCACAGAAACTGTTTCACTGTCAAGCTTTAAAAATCTTCTCTCCATGCCTCGTGGAGTCTCTGGACCACCTATGATGGCCATAAGTTGCCCATGGTCTTCTGATGCAAGAAACTATCCTTCTTGACCCTATGCCATGTATCATTAGAGTAATAACTGCTGACTGTACACTGAGCTTTCTTGTAAGTAGAGGTTCTCACAGACCCTGAGGCTGTGATCCCTCATACTCATCTGTCCATTATGGCTTGGATCATGGGAGCAGCACCCTACAAGCTCAGCACATTTGCTGAGGCTTCCTTGATACAGCATGGAACCAAACATGGGCTCTCTGGTCTACTACACCTGAAGGAAATTTTGATGGTTAAGATGAGGCATATTTATTCTTCCTTATTTCATATTGAGTAACTACCCCAAGATTATAGGTGGTACTATGTTTAAACTTAGTGGGATCCCCAGGAATAATGGTAATTTCCATCCCACTATTGATTAATTCGTGATAGTTACCAAGTGGTGTGTTTTAGCAGATAATAAAGTTAATTCAGAACTTATGTTGTAGAGACACAAAAGCCAATTAGTGTCCTTTTGTCTTTGACTGTATAAATTATTTTAACAATAATAATTTAATAATAATAATAAAATATTTTAAGTTTGGATTCCCAATTGGATCAGATTATGAACTTTTGTTTTAATTTACTATCATATGCATACATATATAAGGAAGGGGTGGCTTCCCATCCTCAATCTTTTGTCAGATGCCAGGTTACTGGAGGAGAGCGCCCCTCCTGCAGGCTCCTTGACTACATGGGAGCCCCTTGGGATTAACTGAGTGAATAGCAATGGGAGTTCATAGAAAGTATGGACAGCACTGTCCCCATCATGCTGGTGATGGAACTTGGTAGAATGGTGCTGCTTTCCACCCCTTAATCAGGATGTCCCTGATAAAGAACAAGACCCAGGGGTCAGCACAATAGGCCAAACTTAGGCAGTCATCTTAGCACTAAATGCCCTGGCTGATAAATGGCCCTGTCTA
>NW_004444364.1:244274-245152 GCF_000243295.1 Trichechus manatus latirostris | reverse complement strand
AAGGGTCAGACAGTAAGCTTAGGGAGGCAGTGAGTTTATGTTATGGGGGAGGAATAATTTGGAAAAAGAGGATGAGAATAGTTGCACAACTTGAATAATCGAATCCATGTCACTGAATTGTACATGTAGAAATCGTTGAATTGGTGTATGTTTTGCTGTGTATATTTTCAAGAACAATAAAATTAAACAAATAAAAACTTCTCCCACTTCCCATGCTAAAGCCCTAAGTACTTTTAAACTGACTGATAAATCCTCAGCACAGGGTAACCCCGAGACCCCACCATGCTTGCCGTACATAAGCCCTCTCCAGCGTCTCCAACTTGGTGTTGCCTTGCCCCCAGATGCAGCCACCTGTGCAGCCCCGCCTGGAGGCACGCTGTAGTTTCCTCTCTGGGACCCGTGAGTACAAAGCTCTATTCGTTTCTGGCCTTCCTAAAGGAGTCTCACCTTCTCATGCCGCACCTGACAGACCATGCACAACCCCCATTGACCTCCTTTGGGTCAAAGTTAAAACGTATTTTATAGCCCAGACAGTATTTTTAAAAAATTAATCTTGAAGAACTTTAGTTAGATCATCCTCTTTTAGGTTTGTCACAGGTGCCACCAATTCATGCCATTTTACAAACGTCAGTCCCTTTTCTGTCTCCTGTAGGGCTTTGCATCTTTGGCCTGTCTCCCCCACTAAACTAGAAGCTCCATTAGGGTCAGGATGGTCCCTGTCTTCTACAGCACTTCATGCCCTCTATCTTAATATTCCTGGGACATATTACGGTGCTCCTGAAATCTTTGTCAAATGAAGGATGGCAGTGAATGAACTGCCCTTGTCAGCATTATCAATAGCCATTTTCTTCCCTTGATTTTATTTTTACTATTAAATA
>NW_004444364.1:242119-243382 GCF_000243295.1 Trichechus manatus latirostris | reverse complement strand
CCTGCAGCTGCGGAGCCAAAGTTTTCACGAAGTCCCTCCGTGTGGTGGCGGCGAGGTCCCTGGTCCCACCGGTGACCGTCCTGCGTGTCTGTCTTTTGTATGTAATATAGTGTCCTCATAGCATACAAATCACGTAGCATCCTATTTCACAGAACAGATTGTGGACATTAAGCAACGCATACCTGTATTTGTGCTCTAGAACATTTTGAGAATGTTGCAAAAACATTCATGGGCCATTCTATTTCTGCCCTCAAGGGAGGCACCTCGGAGTCAATGCCCCCAACTCCTCACCATTTTTTAATCTCCAGAGCCTTCAGAATGAACGTTCCTCCAAAGACTCCCTGATGACCATGCCAGAAGATAAACACAAATGACACTGCAGAGTATTCTTATTACAGCAAACGTGGTTCTTAGTATAAAACAGGAATTACAAACGTATGCCGATTAGAAAACAAAATTGGAGCCCTTGTGGTACAGTGGTTAAGAGCTTGACTGCTAACCAAAAAGTCAGCAGCTCAAATCCACCAGCCATTCCTTGGAAACTCTATGGGCAGTTCTACTCTGTCCTAGAGGGTCACTATGAGTTGGATACAACTCAATGGCAACAGTTTTTCTTTTTTCTTTTTGGTTATAAAAAAAATTAAGATATAGCACAATAAAACAAACCAACACCCAAATTCACTGAGTTGAATTGACCCCAGTAGATCCTGGCTTATAGTGACCCTCTAGGACAGAGTAGAACTACCCTATAGGGTAGTTTCCATAGATTCGAACTGCCAACCTTTCAGTTAGCAGCCAAGCTCTTTAACCACTGCACCGCCAGGGCTCCCCCAGCATAATTAACTACAAAACTAAACCCATTTCTGTAGAGTCGATTCTGACTCAGAGTGACCCTATAGGACAAAGTAGAACTCTTCGGTAGGGTTTCCGACGTTTTGGTTAGCAACCAAGCTCTGAACTACCTCACCAAAAGGGCTCCATAGAACAATAGGTCCATGTATTTTCCAGATATTTCATTTTTTATGTTTTATATCCCAGTAGTACTATGGTTAGGTGCTCAGCTGCTAACCAAAAGGTTGGCAGTTCAAACCCACCCAGTGCCTCTATGGGAGAAATAGCTTGTGGTCTGCTTCTGCAGCTGTTACAGCCTAGGAAACCCTATGGGGCTGTTCTACTTTGTCATATGGGGTTACTATGAGTCAAAACTCAACTTGACAGCACCTAACATCAACATCCCTCAAAATGGCAGAGGTTTGAGGCTTT
>NW_004444364.1:217627-240670 GCF_000243295.1 Trichechus manatus latirostris | reverse complement strand
GGCCATAGTCTTGGCCATAATCAGGCCAGTAACTCTCTCAAGGCAGTAAAGCTTTACAGAAGCAGATTACCACATCTTTCTCCGACAGAAAGCCGGTGGAATCACTGACCCTTTGGTAAGCAGCTGAGCACTTAAACACTGTGCCACCAGGCTCCTTCAGCAAAGACCGTAGGGGAGGAAAAAGATTGCCATTTTTGAGGAATTAAAAAGGAGAAAATATGGTGAAAGCTTTTTGTTTCAGTGCTATATACTTTATCAAAGAAGACATATGGATGGCAAATAAGCTTAAATATGCTCAACACTTTTAGTCATTAAACAAAAAAAGTCATCAGGAAGTGTAAATTCAAACCACAAGATACCACTATCACCTATTAATATGACTGAAGAAAAAAGAGCTGACACTTCCAAATGTTGGTGAGAATGCAGACAACAGGAACTTTCAGTCAAAGGTTGGGATGCAAAATGGTACAGCCACTTTGGAAAGTTTTGCCATTTCTTGTAAAGTTAGAGATACACTTATCAGACAACACAGTGCTCCCACTCCTAGGTATTGACTCGAGTGAACTGAAAATTTATGTTCACACAAAAACCTGCATGGAGTTTTTATAGCAACTTTATTCATCACTAGCAAAACCTGGAAACAACCAACATGTTCTTCAACAAGTGAAAGGATTAACAGACTTTGGTGTATCAGTATAATATACACAGCAATAAACAGAACTCACTATTGATTGACACTAGAACATGGATAAATCTTAAATGCATTTTTGTAAGTTAAAGAAGCCAGATCAAAATGGTAAATAATGGATGGTTCCATTTATACAATATTCTACAAAAGGCAAAACTGTAGAGATAGAAAACAGATTAGTTGGTAGGAAGGAGGGAGGGAAGAAGGGTTAAGCACAAAGAGCCTTCACAAAGACATTTTTCAGGTGATATAACTGTTCTGTATGGTATTATATTGGTGTTTACATGAATTTAAGCATTTGTCAAAACCACAGAGTTATATATCACAAAGAATGGACTGTGCTGTATACAAATTTCTAAAACCATCCAGGTATGTGCATATCCCAAAGTGGGGAGCAAACTGTGACAAATGAATCTAATACTATTACAGATGTGGGGCATAATATCCCTGACAGTGGTGAGGAAAAAAGGAGCTACCCTAAAGAACTTTGGAGACCGTGCTTTTTCTGGAAACTGTAAGCCTAAACACAAGAAGAACTGCAAAGAAATACTGCTTTAGTTGGTAAATTTGCTTCTCAGAGCAGTATTGTTTAGCAATTGTAAAATTATACATTTACCAGAGTTGAACAAATACACAGATAAATTGCAAATAATGGGAATCAAGCTTCTCTCCATCAGACAAAGACCATTATAATTAGCAAGCGGGGACGGGGGGAGGCTAGACTGAAAATTAGCAGGGCTAAGAAGGACACTGCATAATGAGAAAAGGGAAATTCAACAAATAAACATAACAATCTGACATGTGTATACACCTAACAACAGAACTTCAACATATATGAATGAAAAATGAAACATGAAATAGAAAAAAAAATCACAAGGATATGGAAGTCAGCAAGCATACAGAAGACCTGAACAACACCATCAACCATCTTGACCTAACTGACATTGATTAAACGCTCCACCCAACAACAGCAGAAGACACATTATTTCTAAGTGCTCATTAAACACTCAGCAAGATAGACTGTATGCTGGGTTATAATACAAACTTTAACAACAGAATAAAATGAATGAATAAATGAATAAGAAAAATGGTCATATATTCATAAAACAGACACACAAAAAAAACAAATTACTGCTATATGCAACATAGATAAAATCTGGCAGACATTAGGTTGACTAGATGAAGTCAGACACAGTACACATCACACAGTATTATTCCAATTACATGAAATCCAAGAACAGGCAAATCTTCTCTCTGGCAATAACAGAATACTGGTTATTCCTGGAGTGTCTATCAACTGGGAAAAGGGCGTGAGGGAATCTTCTTGTGTGCTGGAAAATTTCCCTACCTTGATGTCAGAGGTGGTCATATGAGTGTATGTTGTTGTGAGGTGACGTCGAGTTGGTTCTGACATGGTGACCCTAGGTACAACAGAAGGAGACACTGTCTGGTCCTGCGCCATCTTCACAAGCGTTGCTATGTTTGAGCCCATTGTTGCAGCCACTGGGTCCATCTATTTTCTGGAGGGTCTTCCTCTTTTTCTCTGACCCTCTCCTTTACCAAGCATGATGTCCTTCTCCAGGGATTGGTCCCTCCTGATAATGTGTCCAAAGTAAGTGAGATGAAGTCTCGTCATCCTCACTTCTAAGGAACATTCTGGCTGTACTTCTTCCAAGACAGGTTTATTCATTCTTCTGGCAGTCCATGGTGTATTCAATATTCTTTGCCGTCACCATAATTCAAAGGCATCAATTCTTTGGTCTTCATTATTCATTGTCTAGCTTTCACATGCGTATGAGGTGATTGAAAATACCATGGCTTGGGTCAGGCGCATCTCAGTCCTCAAAGTGACATCTTTGCTTTTTAACACTTTTCAAGAGGTGTTTTACAGCAGATTTACCCAATGCAATATGTCGTTTGATTTCTTGACTACTGTTTCCATAGGCGTTGATTGTGGATCCAAGTAAAATGAAATCCTTGACAACTTCAATGTTTTCTCCATTTATCATGATGTTGCTTATTTGTCCGGTTGTAAGGATTTTTTTCTTTATATAGAGTGTATAACTACATGTAAAAATAGTGTTGTACACTTTAGTACACATTATGCTCTTTATTGTACGTGTGCATACCTGAGAAAATGTAAAACCTGTTGATAATGGTCATCTTCAAAGGTACATCACCTTTTACCTATTCTCCCTCAGAAGGACCGGTATCTTCCTGCCTCTCACCCTGGAAAACGCCTCTCTCCAGGACCCTCAGCTCTCGGAGAGATCAGACTGGGTTTGCACAGTCTGTGTCCTCCTCCTAGGGAAAGACACCTGAAATGCAAAAGACGACACACCCTGAAACAGAAGCCAAACAAGAGACTTGAACGATTCTAAAGACGGGCAAATATTTATGACGAGCCAACAAATTCTCTGAAGAACACGGTACATTTTTTTTAAATGGCCACATTTGCAAATACCAACTTTCTCTGCTCCCCAAGGGTATTAGAAGTTTTTGACTACTGAACTCCGCGTTTAAGCTTATATACGCATTTAAGAGAGCCTAGGCTCTGCCCTACAGAGGGAATAAAGGCAGCAGAGGACAGAGCCAAAGCCCAAGGGGAAGCCACTGAACCCCACGGTCACCGGCTGGAGCGCTCTGGGACTGCGCACGGAACCCTTCCCCTTCGGCACCGAGACTCCCAGAACCCGGAAGCGGAAGTGCGCCGCCGAGGGCCGGCTGTCCCGTTTCCGTCGCGCTCCTGGGGCAGCGTCAGGTAGGTTTTGCATGTGCAGGTGTCGGGCCTGCTGCGGTCCCAGGTGCGGCCCGGGGGCGAGGCGTTCCCGCTCCCGCTTGTCTGCGCCCGTCTGGCCTCTCGGCGCCCCCAGAGCCGCAGGACTCCCGCCGCCTGGCTGTACCGGTGGCCTCCCGCCGCCGCCGCCGAGACGCCGTCCCAGCCCCCAGCGGCCGCCCGGCCGCGGTGCCTTTCTGCACGGCCGGGTTCTGGACGGCGGAGGGTGGGTGGACCAGCCTGGCTGTGCGCTGACGGGTAGAATCGTGTACATCCTCGCTGAGCAGAGGTGTGTGCGCAGCCCGGCAGCGTCGGCTTCACCTGGGAGTCTGTTAGAAACGCGCGGTCACAGGCCTCATGGACGCGCAAGGTTGTTGGCCTGAGTCCACACGCTCCGCTCGCACCCCCTGCAGTTCGCCGCTCACTGCCCCCCTGTGTTTTCTGTGCTTCCTCAAGGCAGGACTTGTGTTAAGGATTGGTGGCCATAAAAAAGTAAGGTCATGGTGAGGAATGTATCGTCCCTCCTTTAATGGTGGGAGCCCTGGTGGCGTGGTGGTGAAGAACTCGGCTGCTCACTGAAAGGTCGGTAGTTCAAATCCACCGGTCACTCCTTGGAAATCCCACGGGGCGGTTGGACTCTGCCCTCTAGGGTCGCGATGAGTCAGAATCGACTTTACGGCAGCAGGTTTACGTTAATGGTTTGTGTGTGTTTGAGATAGACGAAGAATTTAGAAACTTGAGTCGGAACTGGTAGGTGCATTTAGGACCATATGGATCCCAAATCCAGAAGGAAAATATTCAGAGGCACATTTCGAGGAATTTCTTTGGCAGTTAGGCAGACATTTTTCGTCCTGATTGTGTGAGAAACAGTATGACCCACCGTAGTTGGTCTGCTGTGAGATGGGATGTGGCTGAACAAGCTTAACATTGGTGATGAGGCATTTATAGAGATCACAAATCCAGTGTTTGTCCAAGATCTTAAAGATTAGCTGAGGCAGGATCTGGGTATCTTTGGATGCTGGTGATTCAACCACGATTTTTGCTACCAAAGATCCACACTCCTTATCAGGTTGAAGGATTCTTGGAGCAGAAGTCGTGCATATTCCCATTGTCAGCAGCAAATGTTGGGAATGGGGCAAATGGGTAATGGTGCTAATCAAAATACTTGAACAGATCCTAGAGGAACAGCCACACTACAGTGTTGCAAAAAGTACCTTGACCTTTGTAATAATTATTTTACAAAGTACTCTTGCTAAAATAAATGAGAAATATGCAGCTATGAGAAAGTCATGATTTACAGCAAGTAATTTTGAACATGAAGAAGCTTAAATTGATGAGTAATTTGTGACACATGCAATATGACCAGGGAATATGTTTCTTTTTAAACCAAATATGGTAATATAGAGAGAAATGCAAATCAAAACCACAATGAGATACCACTTCACGCCAACATTACTAGCACAAATCAAAAAAGCAGAAAATAACAAATGTTGGAGAAGCTGTGGGGAGCTTGGGACTCTTCTGCACTGCTTGTGGAAATGCAAAATGGTATAGCCATTTTGGAAAATGATATGGCACTTCCTTAAAAAGCTAGAAATAGAAACACCGTACAATCCAGCAATCCTACTCGTAGGAATATATCCTAGAGAAATAAGATCTATCACAAGAATAGACATATGCACACCCATGTTCGTTGCAGCACTGTTCACAACAGCAAAAAGATGGAAACAACCTAGATGCCCGTCGACAGATGAATGGATAAACTGTGGTACACACACAGTGGAGTACTACACAGCAGTGAAGAACGATGATGAATCTGCGAAGCATCTCACAATATGGATGAGTCTGAAGGGCATTATGCTAAGTGAAATAAGTCAATCACAAAAGGACTTAGGAGACCACTACTGTAAAAACTAGTGAAAAGGTTTACACACAAGAAAAAACAATCTTTGATGGTAAATGAATAATTTCTCTTATAAGGATCAGCACAAAGCTAGTTCCTACGAGGGGAAGGTTAAAGATGTCCCAAATGTCTAATTTTCCAAGCTGCTGTGCCACTCCATCATCTCTAGCATCAGCTACTCCCTCCCGCCTCAGTACTCTCCCTCTGTCTTTGGGTTCCCTAATTTCTTGCAACGTCTCACAGAACTCACGGACCATATAAAGGAAATGGCTCACGATGTTTTGGAGGCTACTGAGTCCCACATTTGTAGGTCAGACGTAGACTTCTCCCTGGCCCTCAGTCTCTGCCCAAAGGCACTTAGCTTTCTCGCTCCATGTACTGGGAAGCCCACTGCACCATCTCCTGTGGGGTTCTCCTTCAGTGGGGCTGGGCTCTCCTCTTTGTTCTGGAATTGGCTCTCTTTTAAGGCAAAACTGACCAATCCCCTTGGTAGGCCACAATTACGCTATCACACAGTCACCTGAGTGGGAGTTATAAGACCGTGGTTATAAGGGCCACACACAGGAAAGTAATTAATCCACCACAGGTGGTTACTGGGGTGGGGTCGGGGAGGGGGGGCGTGGGACACTCAGCAGACAATAGATAAGTGGTAACTTTGGTGGAGGCTAGGACAGTACACAATACTGAGGAAGCCAGCACAAGTTGACCAAGGTAAGGCCATGGAAGCTCCATAGATGCATCCAAACTCCCTGAGGGACCAAATTACTAGGCTGCGGGCTGTCGGGACCATGGTTTCGGGGAACATCTAGCTCAATTGGCATAAGGGTTTGTACAGAAAATGTTCTACATTCTACTTTGGTGGGTAGCATCTGGAGTCTTAAAAGTTTGTGAGCAGCCATCTAAGATACTCCACTGGTCTCACCCCATCTGGAGCAAAGGAGAATGAAGAAAACCAAAGACACAAGGGCAAGATTTAGTCCAAAGGACTAATGGACCACAAGTACCACAGCCTTCACCAAACTAAGTCCAGCATAACTAGGTGGTACCCGGCTACCACCACCAGCTGCTTTGACAGGGATCACAATAGAGGGTCCTGGACAGAGCTGGAGAAAAGTGTAGAACGAAATTCTAACTCACACACACAAAAGACCAGAGTTATTGGTCTGACAGAGATGGGAGAAACTCTGAGAGTGTGACTCCGGTACTTTTAAACTCAGTACTGAAGTCACTCCTCAGGTTCACCCTTCAGCTGAAGATTAGACTGGGCTATGGGACATAAAATGATGCTCGTGAAGAGTGTGCTGCTTAGCTCAAGTAGATACATGAGACTAAATGGGCAGCTCCTGTCCAGAGGTGAGATGAGAAGGCAGAGAGGGTTAGGAGCTGGTTGAATGGACATGGGAAATCAGGGGTGGAAAGGAGGAGTGTGTTGTCACAGTATAGGGAGAGTAACTAGGGTCACATAACAATGTATGTGTAAGTTTTTGTATGAGAGACTAACTTGAATTGTAAACTTTCACTTAAAGCCCAACGATTAAAAAAAAAGAAAATACAATTAAAAAAATGCCAACTTGAAAAAAATATATAATGTAGAATGAAGGTAATATGTGTATATCAAATATATTGAATGTAAGACCGACAAAAAGATACCATTTTACATACAAAAAAAATGTTGGAAAACAGGCGTGGTGATGTGCTCCTGAAAGGTCGCAGTTTGAAAGCCCCATGGGGCCGTTTTACTCCGCACACACACGGTCTCCATGAGTAGGATCGACTCGAAGGCCACTAACAGCAACAACAAAGAGTCAAGGAGCAGCTGCATGTATCATTTCAAAAATTTAAAGCGTCGAAGCGTCCTGTTTGAGAAATCATTGCTAACTACAATGCTGTCAGGATAATCTCTCTCTCTTTTTTTTTTCCATATTAATAACAAGGTGATCCCGTTCCAGTTACCTTTAAAAGTCCATTATTTTCACACTGCTGTACCTCAAATATAATTTTGTTTCTCTAGGTGGCCCAGTAGGTAAGAGCTTAGCTGCTAACCAAAAGGTCAGCAGTTCAAATCCACCAGCTGCTCCTTGGAAACCCTATAGGGCAGTTCTACCCTGTCCTATAGGGTCGCCGTGAGTCGGAATCGACTCGACGGCAGTGGGTTTGTTTTTTCATTTAGGTTAGTACAGTTTAAGGTTGGGATTAAATCTTTGAAAAACCCACTTACGGCCCTATATCCCCATAGTATCTAAATTTCCCTCCTTTCGCTCACACACTCAGCCCAAGAAACTAAGTTTCTTTCTTTTTTCCCCCTAATGGTATCATTTCATGCCGTCTTTTGTGTGTGTGTGGTAAAATATACATAAGAAAAGCTTTTCCTATTTCACGTACTATTCAGTAACGATTATTTTCACCGTGTTGTACAGCCATCACCACTCTCAGTTTCCAAGTTTTCCCATCACCCTCAGCAGAAACTCAGTGCCTTTTAAGCATTAATTCCCTCCAACCTCCCATCCACTCCTGGTAACCATTTGGTCTCTATACATTTGCCTATTCTAGATATTTCATATAAGTGGGGTTGTAAAATATTTGTTCTTTTGTGTCTGACTTACTCACTTTGCATAGTGTTTTCAATCCATGTCATAGCATTTATGGGCTTCATTTATTTTTATGACTGAATAATATCCCTTTTTATGGACATACGACATTTTGTTTATCCGTGTTTGTTGATGGACATTTTCGTTGTTTCCATTTTTAGACTATTATGAATAGTGCTGCAGTGAACGTGTGGTGTAGAAGTACTTGTTTGCGTCCCTGCTTTCAAGCCTGCTGGGTGTATATACTTCTTGCTGTTAGGTGCCGTCAAGTCAGTTTTCAGTCATAGCGACCCCATTTGACAGTGTGGAAATGCCCCATGGTTTTCTTCGCTGTAATCCTTATGGAAGCTGATTGCCAAGGCTTTCTCCCAGGGAGCCTCTGGGTGGATGCAAACTGCCAGCTTTTTGGTTAGCAGCCTATAGCTTAACCGTTTGTGCTACCAGGGCTCCTAGAAATGGAAAATTTGGGGTAATATGGCAATTGTGTGTTTCAATTTTTGAAGAACTGCCACACTGTTTTCCATGGAGGATGTACCATTGTACAGTCTCACAAAAAATTTCACCACGTTCCACCCCAACTCCTGTTTTCTGTTTTTCTGATAGTGGCTGCCCTGGTAGCAGTGAGATTCTGTCTCCGTGTGGTTTTGATTTGCATCTTTCTGATGACCGATGGCATGGAGCACCTTTTTCATGTGTTTACTGGCCGTTTGTATATCTTCTCTGGTGAACTGTCTAAGTTTTTTTGCATTTTTAAAATGGCTTGTTCATCTCTCTTTTGTTGAGTCATGCGCGTTCTTTATATATCCTGGATATTAAACCTGTGTCGGATACATGATTCCAAATACTGTCTTCTGTTCTGTAGGTTGTGTCTTCACTCTGTTGTAAAGTCGTTTGATATACAAGATTTTTAATTTATCTATTTTGTCTTTTGTTGCTCATGCTTTTGATGTCATATCTAAATCCATTGTTGAAAAGTAGTTTGTTGAGAAAATAACTATCCTTATTTTTTTAATTGTAAAAATATTGCATGTTTCAGAAAGAACAAAAATGTGTAGAAGGAAAATGACCATTTAACACCACTTCTAATGTCAACATTGATAGAAAAATGTGGTGCCTTTTAGTTTTCCCTTTCCTTCCCTAGAAATCGATATTCTAGAAGTACTCTCCTTTTGGACTGGAGTTATCTTGGAGACACGACTGGTAGTGTGGCCACTTCGTGTGAAATTCAAACCTCCATTCAGCATTACCACTGAATGTTCCTAGTTCAAAATCTTAAAGAGTTGTCCCTCACATAATGTCACGATATCAACTTATGTATCCTAAATGCCTAATACATGCCAGAACTGTGCTCTTCCTTCCTTCTAGCTTGAAGCTTCAGAACTGGGAATGGAACCTGTTTCAGAGGTCACAGCTTGATTCTTTGTGGCCTGGAGGAGGCAACCTACAGGTTGAGATATGGGCTGTTGAGTACCAGTGGACTCAAAGACCAGACCCTTCCCATTGTTCACCTGGGGCACTGAGGACTGTATGGCTTTGAAATCGAACATGTCCAAGATAGACTTTTTAAATCTGACTTGAGCAAATCTCATTGACACTGAGACCAAGAAATAAAAGATAGGAGTCAGTTGGGTGGGGAAGTGGGGTAGAAAGAAATGGGAACAGGCAGGAGATGGCTCCTTAGACAAAACTTAAAGATTTTCTGATTGATTTGTTATAAGGTTGAAAGAGAGTATTTAGGAATCCTCTCAGATTTCTCAAAAAATTTTAAAAACTGCTGGTGTCATGGTTTGAGAATGAAGGGGGAAAAAAGCCTCAAAGGGAAGAAAGAAATGTTACTTGCAAAATCAAATAAAAAAAATACAGATCGCATTTTACAACGCTATAAATGGAATGGATTTTTTTTTGAAAAAGCAAAACAGAAGGGTTTTAATTATACATAATTTAAAATCTAGGAAGCATGATGAGTTCATTGACAAAACTTGAAAAATATGTTCTTCCTGAAAATTCACCCATGTTGATATCAGGTATACGTGTGAACCCTTTTACAAACTCAGCCTCGGACCCCAGACTCCCTAGAGGAAATCAGGTTGAAGTTTTGTAGCCTCTCCAGGCCTGGATGCTTCTCATTCTGTGCCAGAAAGAAGAGGCCTGTGTAGCTGTGTGAGGAATGCCAAGTGTGTGCTCTGGAAGCTGGAGCCTTTTCTGCCTTAAACGCAAATGTGCTCAGGGAGGAGCATGGCCTTGAGCCTGGGAGGAAGCCCTGCCCAGGGAAAGAGCTGAAGGCTAAGAACCTGTCACTCCCTCCTTACTCAACACTGTCTTCTCCCCATTCTTCTTCCATTTCAGATCCTAAGTGTGGCACAGGGAGAACTAGTCCCGTCTAGGCAGCCGGGGACCTAGGTGACCATCTTGCGCGTCTGGAAGTCACAAATAAGGATTGCAGCTGCTCTGACTGGTGTGTGGACCAAACATTATTCATCTGCCTCCAGACTGCCTAGTGACTCTGCTTGCACTCCCATCCCTCTTACTGAAGTGGCTCTTGGGCTCAGAGAAGACATTCACTTAGACTTCCAGAAGCTGGAGCAAGGAAATGGTGAGCACTACGGAGAACTGGGTTATTCTTACCATAAGGAGGAGAAGCTTGGTATGAAACGTTGGGAGACCAGCTGTGTGCTGTGGGCCCTGTGGTTCTTCAATGTGGTAAAAAGGTGGCAGAGGAGGCCAAGGGACTGGGCCCTAGAAGGCATCCTTAGGCCCTGTTTCACTGTCACTGGGCCTTCATCTATACATAACGTGGTTTTTCAAGATTTGGATGCCTGTGGTTGCCTCCTTTATGTGACCTGCAGAGCTGGCCCCATGGGACGTTAACATTCCCCCTGGGCCTTGATGCTCTGTGTTGAGTGGCAGAATCTCCTGAGCAGAGCCAGAAGATGGTAAGCTCTGGCTGAGAATGCTGAGCCCCAGGCCCTCCAGAGCCATCCTTGTCCCATCACTGTAGTTTTCTTGGCCATCTCTGTGCAGTTCTAAAACTTCTCTCACACTGTGTGATGGCATAAAAAAGGGGGAGCGTTCGCAGGGGAGGGGCTTGACTGTTTATGGGGTCCTGGGTGGGGCTTGGTGCTGTCATGCCCTCACCAAAGTCTGAGACTGGGGAGAATGAGTCCAGCTAGATCATATGTGGGTCCTCTAGACCCATCCCTTTTTCTAGTAGGGAATACTTTTGCCTTGAGGCTTTCAAGTTTGTGAGAAGCATGAATCCCCAATATAGGCCTTTGTCCTCCTGCCTATGCCTAGGGAAAAAAAAAACCCATTGCCGTCGAGTCAATTCCAACTCATATCAACCCTATAGGACAGAGTAGAACTGTCCCATAGGGTTTCCAAGGAGCAGCTGGTGGATTCAAACTACCGACCTTTTGGTTAGTAGCCAAACTCTTACCCACTATGCCACCAGGGCTCCACCTATGCCTAGAGCTGGTACTAAATCCCTATATTTTCGACTGCACTCCACACTCTTGAATTACAACCTAAAATTTAAGGGTTCGCTTTTGCTAGAGAAGCACAAGATAAGATATGTATATACTTAAGTCCTTGTTGTTATTAGGTGTCGTTGAGTCGGTTCTGCTGACTCATAGTGACCCTATGTACAACAGAACAAAACACTGCCCGGTCCTGCACCATCCTTACAATCCTTGTTATGCTTGAGCCCATTGTTGCAGCCACTGTGTCAGTCCATCTCATTGAGGGTCTTCCTCTTTTTCGCTTACCAAGCATGGTATCTGTCTTAGTCATCTAGTGCTGCTCTAACAGAAATACCACAAGTGGATGGCTTTAACAAAGAGAAGTTTATTCTCTCACAGCCCAGTAGGCTACAAGTCCAAATTCAAGGCGTCAGCTCCAGGGGAATGCTTTCTTCCTTTGCTCTGGAGGAAGGTCCGTGTCATCAATCTTCCCTTGGTCTGGGAGCTTCTCTGCCCAGGATCCTCAGGTCCAAAGGACACGCTCTGCTTCTGGCACTGCTTTCTTGGTGGTATGAGGTTTCCATGTGTCTCTGCTCGCTTCTCTCTTTTATATCTCAAAAGAGATTGGCTTAAGACACTATCCAATCTTGTAAACCTCATCAATGTAACTGCCACTAATCCATCTTATTAGATCATAGTGATTGAGTTTACAGCACATAAGGAAATCACATCAGATTACAGAATGGTACACAGTCATACAATCCTGGGAATCATGACCCAGCCAAGTTGACAGATGTTTTTTGGGGACACAATTCAATGCATGACAATGTCCTTCTCCAGGGACTGTTCCCTCCTGATAACATATCCAGTTATGTGAGATGTAGTCTCACCATCCTTGCTACTAAGGAGCATTCTGGTTGTACTTCTTCCAAGACAGATTTTTTTCTTTCTTTTGGCAGTCCATGGTATATTCAATATTCTTTGCCAACACCACAGTTCAAGGGTGTCAGTTCTTCTTCAGTCTTTCTTATTCATCGTCAAGCTTTCACATGCATATGAGGCGACCGAAAACACCATGGCTTGGGTCAGGCATACCTTAGTCTTCGGGGTGACATCTTTGCTTTTCAACACTTCAGAGGGGTCTTTTGGAACGGATTTGTCCATTGCAGTACATCTTTTGATTTCTTGATTTCTGCTTCCATGGGTGTTGATTGTGAGTCCAAGTGAAATGAAATCCTTGACAACTTCAGTCTTTTCTCCATTTATCATGATGTTGCTTATTGGTTCTGTTGTGAGGATTTTTGATTTCTTTATGTTGAGGTGTAATCCCTACTGATGGCTATGGTCTTTGATCTTCATCAGTAAGTGTTTCAAGTCCTCTTCACTTTCAGCAAGCAAGGTTGTGTCATCTGCATAACACAGGTTATTAATGAATCTTCCTCCAACCCTGATTCCCTCTTCTTCATATAGACCAGCTTCTCAGACTATTTGCGCACCATTCAGATTGAATAGGTATGGTGAGAGGACACAACCCTGTCGCACACCTTTCCTGGCTTTAAGCCACGTGTATTCCCTTGTTCTGTTCAAATGACTGCCTCTTGATCTATGTACAGTTTCCTCATGAGCACAATTAAGTGTTCTGGAATTCCCATTCTTCACAGTGTTATTCTTATTTTGTTATGATCCACACAGTTGAATGCCTTTGCATAGTCAAGAAAACACAGGTAAATGTCTTTCTGGTATTTGCTTTCAGCCAGGATCCATCTGACATCAGCAGTGATATCTCTGGTTCCACACCCTCTTCTGAATCCAGCTTGAATTTCTGGCAGTTCCCTGTCGATACACTGCTGCAGCCGTATGTCTTTGCACATGTCATTATAATACTTTATCTTGTCTTCTCGAGCTGCCCTTTGAAATCTTCTGTTCAACTCTTTTACTTCATCGTTTCTTCTTTTTGTGTTAGCTACTCGACATTCAAAAGCAAGTTTCAGAGTCTTCTGTCATCCATTTTGCTCTTTTTTTTCTTTCCTGTCTTTTTAATGACTTCTTCATATATGATGTCTTTGATGTCATTCTACAACTCATCTGGTCTTCGGTCATTAGTATTCAATGCGTCAAGTCTATTCTTGAGGTGGTGTCCAAATTCAGGTGGGATATACTCAAGGTTGTACTTTAGCTCTCATGGACTTGTTCTAATTTTCTTCAGCTTCAATGTGAACTTGGATATGAGCAATTGATGGTCTGTTCCGCAGTTGGCCCCTGGCCTTGTTCTGACTGATGATATTGAGCTTTTCCATGGTCTCTTTCCACAGATGTAGTCAATTTGAGTCCTTGGGTTTACAGTTTTCACTGGAAGAAAATATCCAGATCAGTTGGCATGTTTCTGAGAACTTTTCAATTTAACGGATATAACTCAACACAGAGGAATGTCTTCTTTGCTGATGTAAAAGTTGCTCTAAAGCTTATTTAAGTCTTGAGAAAGTTCTTGAAGATTCCTATTACAGTTAACATGTCATGCCAGAACCCCTAATGTGTTAGATATTTTAGCTGTTTTAGAAACATTTTCGTGGCTGAGATAAAATGGATATACAGACTCTGATATCCCTGGGTACTGTGTTCAGAAAGAGAGCCCTAATTTATACTTTTGTGATTTGCACAAGTGTATTAGACTATTTAATAACAGTTGGGTCCTAAATATTAAATTTAAATGGTTTTATTATTAGGAATGTGAATTCCTAGGAAAAACACTTAACATCTCATTTGATTTGTATCATGTTAAAAGTTTAATATAGTTTGCTGAAATTATGTTTTTCCAATAGATAACACCTTCAGAGTCCAAAAGTGAATATGAACTTTAAAAAAGTATACTTTATGTAGACATGTTTCTACTCTTGTCCTCATCCAGCCTACTCCTCTTCCCCCAACTTCCTTTAAATAACAGGCTTTATTACTTTCTCAAGGATCCCGCCAGTGTTTACGTAAAAGCAAGCAAGTAGAAATAGAAATTTTTATTTCCCCTACTTTGTTATACAAAAGGTAGAATGGAATTTACACTTACTGTTTAATGGTGATCTTTTCATAACAATACATAGATAGCTTAAATCTAAATTCTTATAAAACTTCAGAATACTACGTATGATTGATCTTAGTTTTGTTGTTGGTGTTTTAAACCATGTCGTCATGAATGGACACCTGGATTGTGGCCAATGTCTTGTTATTACAAAACTTGTTCTAGTGAATATAAGTGTAAATTTCTAAGATCCGGGTAGCAATAGTTTACGTATAAAATGTCTTCTGAACTAACACAAGTTAAATCAAAATGAAGGAGTTTCATATGACTGTAAAATGAATAGTTGAAAATTTCGTTTCTTTTGTGTTTTAAATGTTTTATTGTAAAGTATATCATAAATTTTCCTTTATAGTTTACATAGTAATGTAAGTCCTGATAATAAATAGACCTGGGTCAGTTTTTATGAATCTCAGTGTGTCCCACCCTTTTCTCATCTCTGTTGCCTGGTGATTGTTGCTGTTTGTATTTTAGAAGTTTATGACTGTTATTAATATTGCTGTTATGGTAGCTTTACCACCCAAGTTTTAATCTGTAAACTCTATTGTTTAGTTTTACCTCTTTTGAGCTTTCTCTAAATTCAGTTATTAGTCTCAGTTCTTCAATGACTTGTTTTCCTCAGGAAGCTTTTGAGTTTTATCCACATGGCTGTAGTCTACCCACGTGCCTGTGTATGTATGTTCCCTATGTTGTATGAATGGGCCACCATTTATCTACTCAGTGTAGAGCCTACAGGATTTGGGTGGTTCAAGTGTAATTTTTGCTCTTGTGAGTTCTGCTCTTCTGTTCATTCTCTTTCCAGGCTCCATGTGCTTCTGCACAATAATGCTGCAGTGAGAGAAAATGGCTGAGTGGCAGATCATAGCCGTGTTCCAATTTATGATGAAATACTAATGCATTTTATAACTTTTTCTTCCCACAAAGTATGCGTATGTATTTTATTCCATCCCTTTATCTAATGAATTGATTCCTGCTCTTGGTCTTGGAAAGAGGATGGGATGGTATCCTACTGCGATTTTATGGTGACACCGTGTGTTTCACAGTAGAACTGCACTCTCAAGTGCTTTCAGTGACTTGTTTGTTGGAAGTAGATCGCCAGACCTTTCATCAGAGGTACCTGTACGCAGACACAAACCGCCAACCCTTCCGTTAGTAGCTGAGCACTTAACCCTTTGCGCCACTCAGGGACTCATTTAGTTGATAACCAAAAAAACTCGTTGCCATCGAGTCGATTCCGACTCGTTGCGACCTTATAGGACAGAGTAGAGCTGCCCCATAGGGTTTCCAAGGAGCAGCTGGCGGATTCAAGCTGCTGGCTTTGTGGTTAGCAGCCGAGCTCTTTAACCACGGAGACACCAGGGCTCCATTTAGTTGATACTCTTGCACATACTGAAGTGTTGTAATTTCTATCACTGCTCTGCGTTGCTTGCTGTGTCATGAATCAGCTTTTCCAGGGCTGTGTGTATTTTTCCACTGGTCTATTTATGTATTCCTACACTGATACTGTACTCTCTAATACATTATAGCTTTTCAGATAGTCCCCAACTTACGACAAGGTTCTGTTCTGATGACTACATCATAAGTTGGCTGTGATGTAAGTCGAATACTTCTTTTTTTTTTTTTAGTTTTCCTTATTATTGCCTTTTATTATCAGTATGTTTATAAATCTGATCTTTATTCATCTTTGGGGGTTGTAAACATTACATATAAACTTACAGATATATTTTAATACATACATAAAAAAATATACAAATCATAAAAGTTTACTCCACCAATGAAGGATTGGACAACATTGGCATTTTATCAGTTGTAGTAGTAACTCCACTTAAGGAAGGTTCTGGATCCTCTGGATTATCCCTGGGAAAGTGGATGGCATTTCTAGCCAGAATATTGGTAAGAGCTGTCTGTACACTTGTTTTCTTTTTTCTTCATGTATTTCGTGGTAACATCTCACTGCTTCCCTGATCTACCTGTCAACTTTAGCAAACCGATTAGTGTTTAGGTCCATGTTTTCAAGCAGCTGAAGCCCCTGATTTAGTTTATAGAAAACTCCAGTTTATCCTTTCACTGTAAAATTTTTCAACAACTTCTCTCCTTTCTCTTTCTCAATATTTCTTTCTTCTTCAGCATTTCTTTCCTCTTCAAGGTGCATTAAATCCTGATCTGTCAGTTCCCCATCTTCACGATCTATGAGATGTTCCACATCAACCATATCAGATTCTAAATCGAATTTTCCTGCCATATGGATGATTTTTCCACTGATTTATTCTATCATATTATCCTGATCAGATGCTTGGAGCGTGTTCACATAACTCAGCAATTTTTTCCATGTCTTCTGCATGCATTTTCCCATAATTTCCTCCCAGAAAACCAAACCCATTGCAGTCGAGTCGATTCAGACTCATAGCAACCTTATAGGATAGAGTAGAACTGCCCCATAAGGTTTCCAAGGAGCAGCTGGTGGATTTGAACTGCCGACCCTTTGGTTAGCTAGCAGCTGTAGCTCTTAACCACTGTGCCACCAGGCCTCCAAACCAAACCTCTTGCTGTTGAGTCAATTCCAACTCATAGCAATCCTATACGACAGGGTGGAACTGCCCCCATAGGGTTTCCAAGGAGCAGCTGGTGGATTTGAACTGCAGAGCTTTCTGGTTAGCAGCCAACCGTTTAACCACTCTGCCACCAGGGCTTGATGTTCCAGATACACTGACAGTCATAAGCGCGGTTTGTCATAACTCAAATAGGTTGTAAGTTGGGGACTACCTGTATTTATAAAATAAATACATAAAAGTATTATTGTATATGTGATATGTTTGGACAAGCCCTCATGCCTTTTTCTTTAGAACATCTTGGCTATTCAAGGACATTTGCACTTGCAGATGCATTTTTTAATGTATTTTTTTGTAAAGTTCTAAAAAAAATTAAGTTGGAATTTTATGGAAGTGCATTGGCTATAAAGATCTATTTGAAGAGAACAGTTGTCTAAGAGCATGCTCTATCTTTTTATTTCTGTCTATTTGGATGTAGTTTAATAATGTTTTATCATTTTTTCATTAGGATATAGTATTTTCTTAATTTCACTCCTTTTTGGTACCTTTTATGTTTACTAAAATATGTTATCTTTTTAAAATTAATTTCTCAACTCTTCATTGCTGGTGTATATAAATGAAATATTTAAAGTAAACCTTACTTTGATATTTATTTTGTAATCTGAATATTTGCTAAAATCTCTCGGTCCTGTAATCTGTACCATCTTTCGGGGTTCTCCATATTATGTAACCTATAAAATGAAATAGGGTAGGGTTTTCTTCCCCCTCTTTAACATTCTTATTTCTTTCCTTTTCTATTTATGTTTTGGCATGTACCAGCCTTGTCATTTACTGACATGGTTAAGTTCCAAAGATCAAGCCATTATGTGAAACCAGTGTTATGTGAAATGGAGAAAGACTACATCAGATCACAAAATGAAGGATGACACATCGTTACATAACTGCCAAATTACGTCTTTACATAATTGCCAAATCATATCATTACATAACTGCCAAACCATTGAGAATCGTGGCCCAGCCAAGTTGACACATAATCTTAACCATCAAAGCCAGCATTACCCTCGCCTTGCACCTTGGCATTTTTAACTGCCAGACGTATGTCGTTAATACACCAAACAGTCAGGTAGTAGATTTTTTACTTTGTCATAAACGTGAAATGTCAGATAATGAGATAGTATATAAGTGAGGGTAAGATGTAATGGCTATCATTATGTTCTGCCTGCTTTTACTAGGATAGTGTTGAACTATTCAGTATGTATTTTCTTTGTGGTATATTTTTTGTATATGCCTATTTTTAGATTGCACATTTCTTTCCATTTCTGAATTTGAGAAGTGTTTTTGACATACATGCAGGAAAATTTATAGTAGATGTACAATTGAGTGATATATAAAATGAACATTCATATCATGTAGATAGGTGGCTCCTGACACACCCCCATGAGTTGATTTTCAGTCACAATCTTCATTTTGCCCTTTTGATGTAACCAGTATCTCAACATTTATGTTGATCATTTCTTTGTCTTTCTTTGTATTTTTATCACTTATACATGGGACATCCCTAAATTAATATATTTTCTTTTTGATTCTTTTTATGTTGTAAACAAATAGAATAATACTTTATGTACTTTTTTACGTCAATTCTTTTAGTTTAAATTTACCTTAGGAAAACTCTTGCATGGGCCCTTAACTCACTTTAATTGCCTAGTGGTGTTTTAATACTGTACTGTACTGTAATAATTTAACAATTCTATTTCTTGAACATATTTGGGAAGCTTCAGTTTTGGAGCACTTCCATTTTGGGACTATAATAAACAATACTTTTATGGTTTTAGCTCTTATATTTGGGTTGTTGATCCATTTGGACTTAATTTTGTATATGGTGTGAGGTTACAAATCCAACTTCATTCTTTTGTGTGTGGAAATCTGGTTGTCCCAGCAACATCTGTTGAAGAGACTAGAGACTATTTTTCCCCGTTATAAAGAGTTCTTTCAAAGACTTTTGTTTTTATACGTTCCTCTCTTGGTTGTGTTATCCTTGTTTTGGTCTCAACAGAGTCCAAAGTGACCTCTGCATCCTCTCCATAAATGTGCTCCTCTTGCAGTGCTGCCAGCATCTTAGCTGATGGCACACCATCCTTCCAGTTTTCAAGAGAAGAAATCTGGGATTCGTCCTTGTCTTCTTTTTCTTTCACACCTCAATCTTCAGTGCATGAGGAAATTCTGTTGCCTCTACCTTAAAAGTCTAGGGCCATCGCTTGCACGTACTACTGTTACAGCCACCACCCTAGTATCAACCATCATCTTATCTTACCTGATTAAGCCCAAAACATTCTATCTCCCTGCTTATTACATTTGTCCCATACACACCAGTTCTTCAAGAGCTGTCATATTAGTTTCCTTCTGGGCTCAGAAGCATAAAATTGCTCTGCATTTCACTCAAATTGAAAGCCAGAGAGTCTTTCAAGTGGCCAACAAGTCCCTGAGAACATGATATGCCCACTGACCCCAATCACCTCTTCAAATTCCTTTGCTATTACTCTCCTGCATCTCACTCTATTCCTGTCAAAGAGCTGGCCCTTGGCTCTTCCCATACAAGGCACCTTCCCACCTTCTGGCCTGGGCTCTGGCTGTTTCCTCTCCCAGGAATAGTCTCTTCTCAGATATCCCTTGGCAGTTCCTTCACAGCCCTAAGTCTTAGCTCAGGTGTTTCTTTTCAATGAAGCCCACTCTGAGTGGCCTAATACTACTGCTTGCATTGTCAGCACTGTCAATACTCTGGATCCTGTGGTGCATTTAATTTTTTCATTTTACTCGTCTTTACATAAATGTATAATTTAGTGTTACATTGTTGATGGCTGAGTCACCAACCCTTAAAGTGGAGAGCTTTCAGTTTTTCGCTGATATATCCCAGTTTCGTAGAAGGGTGCCTTACATTGTTTAGTTTATCTGTTTTCTGTTCATTTATTTTTGTTTCTTATAAATAGATTTTCTATTTTAGAGCAGTTTTAGGTTTACAGAAGAATTGAGTGGAAAGTAGAGTTCTCGTATCTCTCTGCTTCCTCCTGCCCCCCTTCAGTATTCCCTATTATGACACCTTGTATTAGTGTGCTAAATTTTTTATAATTGATAAACCAATATTGATACATTATTGCCAACAAAAAGCCATAGTTTACAGTAAGATACACTCTTTTTGTTGTGTACTTTATTGGTTTTGACAACTATATAATGTTTTGTATCCTCCATTATAATAAACAGAATAGTTTCACTGCCCTAAAAATCTCTTATGCATCACCTATTCATTCCTTCTTCTCTCCCCCGACACCCGGTAACCAGTGATCTTTTTACTGTCTATATAGTTTTGCCTGTTCCAGAATATTAAATAGTTGGAATCATATGTTATGTAGCTTTTTCAGATCGGCTCTTTTACTTAGCAATATTTATGTAAGGTTCTGCCATGACTTTTCACGACTTGATAGTGCATTTGTTTCTATTGCTGAGTAATATTCCAGTATATGGATGTACTCCACTTTGCTTAGCCGTTCATCTATTGAAGGACATCTTGGTTGCCTACAATTTTTGGCAATTATGAATAAAGCTGCTATAAAAATTTGTGTGCAAATTTTTGCCTGGACATAGGTTGTCATCTCATTTGAGTAAATAACAGAGTGCAGTTGCTGAATCGCATGATAAGACTGTGTTCAATTTTGTAAGAAACTGCTCAACTAGCTGTGCCGTTTTGCATTCCCACCAGCGGCGACTGAAGCTTCCGATTGCTGTCCGTCCTCAGCAGCATTTGCTGTTGTCATTGGTTTGGAGTTTAGCCATTCCAATCAATATGTAGTGTTACTGGTGTTTTAATTTGCAATTCCTTACTGATACACGATGTTGAGCCTCTTTTCATATGGCTATTTATCACCTGTATGTCTTCTTTGTTGAGGTGTCTGTTCAGCTCTTTTGTTCATTTTCTACTTGGGATTTTTGTTTTTTTACTGTTGAGTTTTTAAGAGTTCTTTGTATATTTTGAATTAAAAAACCCACAAAAAAACAAATCCAGTGACATCAAGTTGATTTCAACTAATGATGACCTGATGTGTTACAGAGTAGAACTGTTCCATAGAGTTTTCTTGGCTGTAATCTTTACAGAAGCAGATCACCAGGCCTTTATTCTGTGGCACTGCTGGGTAGATTTGAACCACCAACCTTTAGATTAGCAGCCAAGCACAAACTGTTTGTATTACCCAGGGAATTTATACTTTAAATACCAGTCCTTTATCACATATGTGTTTCTCCCAGTTTTTTGGTTGTCTTTTCATTCTCTTACCAGTGTCTTGCAGAGCAGAAGTTTTTAATCAGTCCATTTTATCCATTTTTTTATGTCACAGATGTGCTTCTAGTGTCGTATCTAAAACATTATCACCAAACCCAAGGTCACCTAGGCTTTCTCCCATACTATGTCTTCTTGGAGTTTTACATTTGTGCATTGACATTTAGGTTTCGGATCCCTTTTGAGTTAATGATTGTATAAGGTGTAAGGTCTGTGTCTAACCCAGAAACAAACCCACTACCATCGAGTCAATTCTGATTCAGCAACACTATAGGACAGTGTAGAACTGGCCCATAGGGTTTCCAAAGGCTGTAATCTTTACGGAAGCAGACTGTCACATCTTTTCTCCTGTGGAGTGGCTGGTGGGTTGGGACGGCCAACCTTTTCGTTAGCAGCCGAGCACTGCGCCACCAGGGCTCCTAAGGTCTGCGTCTAGATTCTGTTTTTTTGCTAGTGGATGTACTGGTGTTCCAGCACCATTTATTGAAAAGGCTGTCCTCTCGCCATTGAATTTCCTTTGGTCCTTCCTCAAAGATCAGATGACTGTACTTGTATCTGTCTATTTCTGGGCTCTGTCTTCGTTCCATTGATCTATTTGTCTGTTCTTTTGCCAGTACCACACTGTCTTCATTACTGTAGCTTCAGAATAAGTCTTGAAATTGTGTAGTATCAGTCTTCCAATTTGTTCTTCCCCTTCAATATTGTATTGGCTGAGCCTTTGCTCTTTTCATGAAAAGAAAAAGTTTGTTGATAGTTACACACACACAAAATACCAAACCTGTTGCCAAGGAGTTGATTCTGACAGCAACCCTATATGATAGAATAGAATTGGCCCGTAGGGTTTCCAAGTCTTTACAGAAGCAGACTGCCACATCTTTCTCCTGAGTCACAAAATAACTTCCTGGGATTTTGATTGGGATTGTATTGACTGTACGGATCACTTGGGGAAGAACTGCATCTTAATTTTGCGTTTTCCTGTGCATAAACATGGAATACTCCATTTATTTACACCTTCTTTGAATTTTTTCATCAGTTTTGTAGTTTTCCTTACATAGATCATTTACATATTTTGCTAGATTTATACTATTTTTTATTGTTACCGATGTAAATGCTATTGTGTTTTTTAATTTCAAATTGCAGTTTTTCTTTACTGACATATAGGGAAGTAATAGACTTTTTAAATAATATTTTATTGTGTTTTTGGTGAAAGTTTACACAGCAAATCAGGTTCCCATTTAACGATTTCTGTACAGTTGTTCAGTGATATTGGTTATGTTTTTCTCACAATGTGTCAGCATTCTCAGTATTTTCATTCTGGTTGTTCCTTTTCCATTAATCAAGTTTTCCTGCCCCACTTACCTTCTCAGCTCTGCTTTACAGTTGACCATTTGGCCTCATATAAATGATTTTAAAAATTTTTTTCTTTTTTTAATTTTTTCCCATACAAATATTTATACATACATTGTTATGTGACTCTAATTGCTCTCCCCATACTATGACAGCTCACTCGTCCTTTCCACCCGATTCCCCATGTCCATTCAACCAGCTCCTGACCCTCTCTGCCTTCCCATCTCACCTCCGGACAGAAGCTGCCTGTTTAGTCTCTTGTATCTACTTGAGCTAAGAGGCACACTCCTCACGAGTATCACTTTATGTCCCACAGTCCAGTCCAATCCCTGTCTGAAGAGTT